>NW_006408623.1:5963929-6107883 GCF_000296735.1 Chrysochloris asiatica | reverse complement strand
TATATATGGTGTGGCTAAGTGCTGTCGAATCAGATCTGACTCACAGTGACGCTGTATGTGGTTTCTGAGACTGTAAATCTTTGTGGGAGCAAAAAGCCTCATCTTTCTCCTGCAGAGTAGCTGATGGGCTCGAACCACAGAACTTGTGGTTCGTCATCCAGTGCTTATGGTATGGAGCCACTGCACTCGGTGTATTTATAATCAGTAGTCTATCTTTGACAGTGGAACTTTAAAAGGGGAAGTGAATGTGCTTTAAGATCAAAGTGATGCCTGTTTCTGTGGACAATGAACCACACACATACACACACACACACAAGAAATGAAGCTGACTCAGAGAGCCCCAGGCCTCTGATGAAGCATCCCAGGTGTCTCTCTTGGCATGATGGTGGTCGTAGTGACTGCATACTAAATCAAGAGTTGGCAAACACCACCTGCAAGCCGAATCTGGCCCCCTGTCTGTCTGTGTCAATAAAGTTTTATTGGCGCACAGTCATGCCCATTCATTTACTGTTGTCTACAGCTGCTTTCCTGCTACCATGGCAGAGAGGAGTCATTGCAAATCGGCCATTTCTGTGGACAATCCTAATGAATGCGCTAATAAGGGCTTCTCAGGTGCAGGGACTGTGCCAAGGCCTTCCCACCTCAGCTCAACTCATCCTATTAACCTCTGAGGTCCAAGTTAGTATTGTTCACATCTTACACCTGGGGAAACTGAGCCTCTGAGAAAGGACAAGAGCACTCGATGCCCACGTGTGCCTCTGTTCCTTCATCACTGGTCACAGCTGCAAGGCGGACATTGCCATGGTGAGTCCAGCTGAGCTCCAACAAGCCACATTCAGAATGCAGTCTGAGTCCAACAACCAGCAGTCAAATGACCACATGGAGGAGACTCACTCCCAGGAGTTTCGGAGACAAAAGCTGGAAGCGCCCTCCCCAAGGTCCTGAGCACCTTTGTCTATAGAATGGCTCCAGGGAGAAAGATCTGGTGATCTGTTCTCATAAGGGTGGTGGTTGGTGTTTTTGTTAGGTGTCATCAAGTTGATCCCTACTCACAGTGACTTTATGTACAGCAGAACAGAACACCGCCAAGTCCTGCACCATCCTCAAAACCGTTGCTACGCTTCAGCCCATTGCTGCTACCACTGTGCCGGTCCATCTTACTGGGGGTCTTCCTCTCATTCGCTGACCCTCCACTTTACCAAGCATGATGTTCTTCTCCAAGGAGCCGTCCCTCCTGATAATATGTGCAAAGTATGCCCCAAGGCATTTCCTACAGGAACATCAAGAGTGAAGGTCAACTCAGCGGCAGCAGGCTACACCCATCGAGTTGAAAAACAAGTAGTAACAAGTGAAACTTTCTTTAAACACTAGATTTTAATTGGTATTAAAAACATTTTATTGTTTAAAAAAAACACACAAGAGTATGGGATGGAACTATTGCTTGCAAACAAACAGAACCATTTCTAACTATTTGACAAGAAAATGGGCTCAGGTTGGTAAGCAGTTAATAACTTGAAGCTCAGATCCTCTTGTGTCTTTCTCCCTTCATTCGTTTTTGCTTCCTTGCTACAAAGAAGCAAAGAGTATAAAGTATACTCCCTGTACAAAGAATGGAGACCATCTTTCTTCGGCAGAGAGGAGTCGGTGGAGATAATGAACCCACAACAAACACCCTGCATCACACACCTGGATGTAGAGATTATGACCTTGTGTCAACATCAGTATGTCCTGATTATATCAGATGGCGGCTGTTGCCCCAGTTAGCTCTCTTTCCCTTGGTGCAGACGCTGGTCTGGCTGACCGAAGGCTGGGCATCCATGGAGAGCGGATGAGGGAACTGGACTTGGTGTTGTTGATGGGCCATACACACAGACCGTCGTGGTGTTGACCATGATAAGATGGCCATGGCACAGATACACAAGCCCCAGGAACAGTGTGCGGTCCCACAGTCTGAAGCTAGAACCCTGCGTTGTCTGTCACCTTGCAGCACATTAAGGTCAGTGAAGCAGATGCTGGGATAAGTCCCAAGTCCCTGAGGGGCCGGCACACCTGTGTGGTCCCAGAGGGCTGCTTCCTGAGCTGGTGTCTGAAGTGAGACCTAGACAGGTGTCGTGTGGGGCCTTTTCTGTGAATCACCTGGTCAGGTGGAGGCCACCTGTCAAGTTCTAGAAAAGTCTGCCCAGGTCAAAACCCGCTGGTGTGCAGCCTGCCTATCTGGGGAATGCCTCACGGTGGGTTTATGTTGTTTAATGTTGCTCTATTTCACTGAATGAAGATGTTTCACCGTGGTGTGGGCATTGCCTTCTTGGAGCTATGATGGATGTTGGGACCCAGGCATGTGGGGGGGGGGGGAAGACCTGAGGATACAGGTCCAGTACAGGTGTACAGGTGTGTGCCAGGGGTGGGCAGGGGATGCATCTGAAGGAGAGGAACTGGGATGGTTGTAATGGAGGTCTCCAGCTGGGGAGTCCCGAACTGGGTACAGAAACCCCAGGTTGGCTCATTCCCTGAGGAGGGTCTGGATGGAAGTCCCCACCAGTATGCGGACATGCTCAAAACCCTTGACTTACAAACAGGCAAGGTCAAGTCCAACCTTCACCTGCACCACCTGTCTCGGGATCCCACCAAGTTCCTCCTCCATCCTGGGCAGCACCATCCAAACCCACAGAATCAGGATGGCCACTGAAGGAATTAGCAGCACACAATGACAGCAGAGGCAGGCAGTCACCTGGCTTTGCTCAGAAAACCCCATTTCCACCAATCTTGACAGTCTCTTCAGAACAAGCCACCCTGCACGACGGATGAGTGGGGGCTGTCCAAATCCCAAGCAGGGCTTCATGTCCTCAAACTAAGCCTTCTGCCACCATGTTGCCCAGCAGGGGCCTGGGGCCCTGGGAACTTGTTAAAAGCTGCTGAACAGCAAATTCACCAAACCCACCAATGTGGGGTCTCAAGTGCTCACCATGGATTAGGCAACATTACTTCTATTATCCAACTGGGCTTCGCACCAGGAGCGGAGACGCTGGCCCTGATTTGAAGCCAGCAGACACCAGGAGAATTTGCTGATTGTTAATGAGAAAGCAAAGGTTATGTTGCTGCCATCCGGGACCCGCTTGCTGTGGGCTGCGATTCAGCTCGGGAACTCGACATAACACACCATATTAAGCAGGCAGTGACTTTGTTATGGGCTCGGTGTAACTTTTCTTGTCTGCTGCACACCAAGAGCTTAGTCGAAACACCTTTTTTCCAGAATATGAAACATAATATCTTCGAGCTCATTGCATTATTTAAAAAGGGGCAATGTGGTTCATAACTTTACATTTATTGCATACTTTTAAGCCACTTGACCCATATAAATATTGCTATAGAGTTGCCCTCAGTTATTAAATTCTTATTGCTTATAAAAGGGGCTACAGGAAGTGTATAACGTGCAGGCAGAGGTGTGGGAAGGACTGCAGAGACCCAGGCTGGATGGGGCAGGGGTGGGGGTAGCGAACCGCTTTCAGGCCTGCTCTCTCAGCTCTGCAGCCTGAGCTTCTTGTTAATTAGTATTTTAATTTTATTTTATGTGATTTTCTTCCTGGTTGCAGGCAGCCGCCTGTTTTCCTTTCACCTAAAGAACGATGTATTGACATGCCACGCAACGTTTTTGGTTTTTGATTGTTTTTATTTTTTATTTTTCTGCCTTTCCACTAATTAAAATGGAACCCCACTCTTAAAAGAGACTGGTTGAAAGATTTCCTTCTTTTTTTCACTTCGGCAGCACAGCTGAGAGCAGATAAAAACAGGGCATCCACGTTTACCCGGGTTCAAAGTCGCGTGTCCTCGCTGGGACGCTGAAGCCCGACTTCTTGTTGCATTGGCAGCTTTCTCTGGTTCTCCACCACCTCATTCGCAGGGCACCCTGCCCTCCGCACAGGCACTTTTAGGAAATGACAGGATGACCATCAGCGCTTTAAGACACCTCAAAGCAGTTCAACAGAGAAGGTTTCCAAAAGCAAGCGCCCTTGAAATCCAGTGGGGGGGCTGTTCATGCAAGCTCCCTACCTGAAGGCACAGCTAAGAGATAGCAACCTTTGATCATCTCCAGTTCCAAGGCTGAGGGAGACACCTGTGGTCCTGGCTGGTATGGGACCTGGTTTCCCACTTAATCACAATTCCAGGGTTGGGAGACTGTGCCTGGTCCCCCAGCCCTCAGGTGTTTGGACCACCCCCATAGCTGTTACCACAGACCACTCTATTTCCTGTGGTTAAGGGCAGAGTTTTAACCGGGAGGTGACTGCTGTCAACCTAGGATCTCCTTCCCCTCTCACCTCTTCCTGAGGTAAAGAGAACGCTTCCCTTCGCCCATACCATTTAGCCGGCAAGCCCTCCACACAGTGCTGTGCAACACAGATGTCGCAAAGCCAGCCCACGACCTTCCATTTCAGTGACAGGACGGAAATCCCTTGAGCAGCGGACGCATTCTCTGATATTTGGAAAAAGTGTCATGTTTTCTTTGCAGAGAAAAACTGTCAGATTCTTGTTGGCATAAAATCCAACACTTCTGGAGTTGAGATTTCCTTGTTTGCTACAAAATGTCACCTGAGCACATGACAGGTTCTGCTCACATAGGCTCTCTGCTTATGATATTCAAATGGAGTGGAAAACAGGAAAACCACCACCACCACCACCCACAACCCCATTGTGTGTTCTGAGATGTCCTTTTCACTACCTGGGGGACGGTTATGGTCCCTGTAATGGCACCCTCATTTAGGATGATTAGAAAATATTCTGCGAACACATGTCTATTCCACTGATGCGCTCTTTCGAACAAAGACAAGCTGGTCAGCCACCTTTAAAGGACATAGAGGGTTAATGTAAAGAACTTACAAAGCCCACTAGCATTCACCCTAGCCCTGTGGTGGGCCCCAGAAGAGGGCAGATTGCTCAAGTGAGGTGGTTGCCTGGATCTGCCAACACACAACATGTCATTGTCATCCGGCTGTTTTTCTGCGGTCAACCTTAATCTCCCACCCTGGATAACACTTATTTGTAAATTCCTTTTCCTCCTTGCCCCCTACCCTCCCCCGGCCCCATTTCTGGAAACTACTCTTGGAAGCACAGTGCAGGATTTATAGTTAATAAATGCTGACTGATTGAGCTGACATGAGAAAACAGCTTGAAGAAATATAGTATCCATCTTGCTCTTTTTCTTCATGAGCCTTGGACGACCTAACAGTGTGAAATCCTAAGTCTGGGAGTACAGATGGGCCGATATTTAGATGGTGTCCTGTTTTTTGTTTTTTGTTTTTTTTTTTTTGGCCCGTTGTGAATTGAGCAAATAAAATAAAAGCAAGCTAAAGCAATGATCCCACAAAATGCAGCTGTCAACAAGGAGAGGCACTATCAATAACTGTTGTTGTTGTAGTTAAGTGCCATCAAGTCAGTGCCAACTCACAGCCACTCTGTACACAGTTTCCAAGGAGTGGCTGGTGAATTTCAACCGCCGAACTTTTTGTTCAAATCAATCTTATGCTCCAGTGTCCTACCAGTAAAATTGTTGCTGTTGTTAAGTGGCACTGAGTCGGTTCCGACTCACAGAGACCCAGTATAGGGCTTCGAAGGAGCAGCTGATGAGCTTGAACCAACGATCTTGCGGTTCAAACCAACTTTGCAGTCTAGTGCATTTCTGCTTTAAGGCATTTCTCTCCAGCTTTCCTGGAGCACAAACCTGAGTGTGGTTAGAAGAACCAGAGGGATACTATTGTCAGGGTGAAAAATGCAAGAAAACCTGAGCCCCAAGCCCTCTCTGCTTGCCCAGGTTCTTTTACACTCTAAAGATAAGAGTCCAGTGGAAATGAGAAATGAAGCAATGGTGTAGCCACAGGGTGGATTTGTCACTCAACAGGACTATCCTGGAGTGTTCTCAGGACAGAGAGAGAGAGAGAGAATCTCACCAGGAGCTGACAAGGACACTCACTGAACTCTTAGGATGCAGATTTGTAAGTAACACTTCTGTGCAAAGGTGTTTCTTGTGTTTTCAACAGTTTGCATGATTTGAAAAATCTGTCCCGCATACCAAAGAGAAGCTTTCTTAATTGCTATCTAAGCAGCCCCAGTCTTTGGGGACTGAGGTGGCAGCCTCTGAGCCCGGTGGTTAGGGCAAAATTCAAACCCGCTCTCCTGTTGGCTTGGGCTCTTTGTGCTAAATGCAGTCTGAGAGCTAAAAATACAAAAGCTGTTAGCCTGTCTTTCCCCAGAATAGGAAATTAATGTCTTGAGTTTATATGCATACATACTACAGTGCCCTGCAAGAGCTTTAAGATCGGACCGACCGTGGAATTTTTTGTTTGTTTTTTTTTCTTGGTGGTACAAATAAATATAACAAAACGTTTGTCATTTCAACACTGCTTCCGCGTACAATTCAGTGACATTAATTACGTTCATCAAGCTGTGGCATCATCACCCTCATTTCCAAATGTTTCCATCACCCCTAACGGAAACTCAGTGCCCCCTAGCAGGACTGCCCCTGGGTTCTGCCAGATTCCCACTGAATATAAATGAGGGAGCACACCGACATCGTCCTTATTTTGTTAGGAGCCAGATTCCCTTTTCTTTGAGTCTTGTGCAGTTTTTTTGTTTTTTGTTTTTCTCTCTCTCTCTCTCTTCATGATAGCCCAAATAAACCACACCAACAGTTTCATCGATGCTGGCTAAATCCTTGGGTAGCAAGACTCCAGAAATGTCAGAGTGAACTGTACCTAAGGCCTGCAGAGTGACAGCAGTGACATTCTAGGTTTCAATGTCACCAGCATGGTGAGTTTGCAGCTCCTCAAGCCCACTCCTAAGAGAGCAGAAAACCCTGGCCCAGCCAGAGGTAATTCCTAGCATTGGCTAACAGCCCCTCTGGGATTCCACACTGGGAGTTTCGGGGGGGGGGGGGGGGGTCTAGAGAATTGCAAAACTCCATGGCAGGCACCTGACCTGACCCTCGGCATTTGCCACTGGACAAGGATATCATTCCAAGAATTTAATCACTCCCATATTTAATCTCTTTTCTAAAGTCGAAGGTGATTTTAATGGGAAAGGAAACAAGGGATCTGTATCAATGGATTTCTCTCAAAATGGAGGGGCTTTTCGGGAACAATCCTTCCTCTCATATTTCACATGGAATTGAAGTTTTGAACAGCCATTGGCAGCCTTAAGTAAAAGAGGGACTTGCTGAAGAGATTCATGTTTCATCCTGGAGTATATGACCTTTGCTGAATGACACTTATAACACAAATACAGGAGGCTCAAAGTAGAGCCAGAAAATACCCTTCAAGAAGGACAAAGATTGCCATTAACCAAATTAGGCTTTTACACATAAAACTATGAAGACTCCTTCCTCTGTTGTGTTATGACAATCCTGTAGAAATGTGAAAATGTCTATCCAAGAATAAGCCAAGCTCAGGTTTCACGCTTTGTTTTATTATGATTTCTTGCTGGTTTACCCTCTTAACTCCTTCCTTGCTTTAAAAAAAAACAAAACAAAAAAAAACAACTCTCTCTCTCTCTCTCTCTCTCTCTCTCTATATATATATATATATATATATATATATATATATATATATATATGAAAATAAATTAAGCTTTTTATTCTCCATAAACATTTTAAGGCAAGCACCTACCTTCTAATGGTAGAACTTTATTTTCTTCCTTATAGTAATATATAGCACTGAAATGCAAACGGTTCTGGTGCCTTTCAGTTGTCACCTCGAGTCAAAATCATACAGTGCAGCTATAAAAGAATATAATAAATTTAACCGACCTAACTACAGAGTTTGAAGCAGCCAATTTTTTTTTTTTCATTGTGTATCTATGTTCTCCCTATTCCCATATATAAATATTTTTTTTCCCTTACCCAGTTTTTCTCGAGTTAAAACTTGGGTACATATGTGAAGCGACTTCTGCAACAAGAAAATCCTTTAAAAGATTTTGAAGCCGTGTGCCACTTTGGAAGAACAGGGAATTTCAGAGAAACTTTGAGGATTTTCTCCCAGTTTCCTCTCCCTGGATTTTCGGTGCCTTAATGGACTAGCACTGGAGAAACCAAGGAAGGCGAAAGAGGGGAGTGGGGGAGGTGTCTCTTTTTTCTTGAAAAAAATCTATGACCCGTTGGTTCTTCGGGCTGATATTTTAGACACCCTAGTAAACTTCCGCACTCCCTTTCAAATGTAATCAATGTTTTTGTTTTGCAGCCTTTGTAGACTGAGTCTTTGTTTTTCCCACCTCCCAAAGACATCCCCGGCATCACAGCGCCCCCAAAAGACAGTCCGGGAGATGAGCGGGGCGCTCTGACCTTTAGCGAGACAGTGAAGGTTATGCACATAACATTTGCTTGTTTACTTTGCAAAATAAGCAACGAGTTGGAAACTCCGCGCTTCGCCGGCGTCTGGGCGCACTTAAAATCCGCCACCCAGCCCAAGCCCTGAGGCTCGCGCGCGCCTCACCCGTTAGCTGCTTTGCTCCGAATCTAGGCTGATACAACTTTAATAACGTTAGCCAGGACTGCTCAGGAAATCACAGCTGTAGCTGCAGGCCAAAAAAAAAAAAAAAAGGAGAGGAGTGGGGGGGATCCGCTAAAACGAGGTGCTTCTCCCCCAGCAGTCTCACCTAAGAGCTGGAGCGTGCGGAGCCCGGCCACCAGATCGATGGCGCAGCGGGCGCATGGCCGCTGGTCGTTTTGATGGATATGACTGGGGAAAAAAAAGTCCAGATTGGTTCACAGTGGACCTCAAACCATGTCAGCTCAAACCAGAGAGACAAAAAAGTGACAGCTGTGAAGAGCGCGCGGCGGGCGCTCAATGGCGCCTCTGATTTATGACCCATCTGCCTCGCCGCTGGGGGGACAAGTTACCCTGATTTGGTTAAAATGAAAAGGACCTCAGAGAGCGCAACGTGGGTTTTGAAAATGTGCAGAAACTTTTTTTTTTTTTTACTATTTCTTGATTTATGTTCTTTTCCCCTTTCCAGAAAGTCTCGGCCCCACTCCGGAGCTCAGCAGGAGAGAGGGGCTGCGCGTCCCACGCCCCAACACTGCCTGGTTTCAGGGGTCCCTGGAGCAGAGAGTTGCATCCATGGGTAGTAGTGTAAAGCTTAGGAGCGCTCCAGGAGGGGCCCTGGTGAGCAGACCCCCAGAGATGAGCTGGTGAGTCCCATTGCTGGGATCCTGTGGGCTTCTCCCACCCTGTCCTAAAGGGCCGGACCTGGCCATCCCTGAAGTCCGGCCTCCTGCTCTGGGCTTCTAATAAAAGTTGTATGCAGGTCAGCACATTTTCAGCCAATTTCCCATGAAGAGGCCTGTGGGTTGCGATGGTGCATGGAAACTTCTCGCTCCCTGCCTTTGCTAGGCCTCTGGGGCCCTGACCCCTTGGCAAGCACTTCCTGACTGGAGGATTTAGGCCTCACAGGGCCAACCTGGTGTCCAAAGCTGGCCTGTCTTCTGTCTCAGGATGTTGGCTTTACCTCTCAAGTGTTTCCTGAATTTGTGAAAATTCTTTTTCTAGCCGCTTGTCCATAGTGGCTTAATTGCCAATATATATATTTACTTTTTCTTTGAGAGAGAGAAAGAAAAAGGAGGGAGAAAAGAAGGGGGGCAGACTGAGAAAGAGGCAGAAAGGGAAAGAAAGAGGTTTGGCAGCTACTGTGGAAGAGAAGGTCGCCTCCAGGGGCTGTCTCTACTTATGGAACTTGTTCCTGTCGGCCAAGGGTCAACATCTTTTACCTCTTTTTTCCATTATTCAAAATAAGTATTGATGTTATGTTTGAGCTATTTAAAAGCCAGCTGCCTTGCTCATTTCAGATATTTTTTCCTGGTATGATTAGATGTGGTAATAGCTGGTCTGTGTATCGTCTTTCACAAAATCTAAGCTTTCAGAACCTCAGTCTTCAACTGATATCAATCAGAATTTATGCAATTCAAAATCCATATGTATAGAGTCCCAGTTCACCTCATTTAATGATAATAGTAAACCACATGTTGTGTACATGTCTAAAACACTTTTCTCCTTCTTGACTGTGTTAACCCTAGGGGCAGTCTGTTCCGAACAGCTCACCCCAGCGAGCAGCATAACACATTGATTAATACTTGCTAACAACAGAAATCTTGAATAATAAAATGGTGAACAAGGTAAATGCAAAGTAATAAAACAAGGAGTGTGTCAATAATATTTGAAGATGTATGTTAATATAAACAACCCAGGAAGACCAAAGAGGTTACAGACAACAGTTAATCCAGATTGAGGTATGACCCCTGATTAACCATCCTAAAGTTGGTCTTCATGCAAAATAGACACAGTGGCGCTTGGAAAACAAGGCATTTGATCTGGCCAGGTCTTTCCTGGAGTTAGCAGGGGCTGTCCCCCGCCCCCCCCCCAAAAAAAAACAGGCCAGTTCTAGCTCTGGGCCTTGACATAGATGAAGTTGGGGTGAGGGCATAAAGGAGGATCATCATGGAGTTAATCTATTATTATAATATCTTTATTCTAGGTGGGAAAATTAATGGAGGATGTGTGAGAGTTCACCTGAATTCGCTTTGAAATCTGATCAATATAATGCTTGGAGGGTTTTTTTGTGTGTGTATTTTGTTTTGTTTTTGGGGTGTTTTATTTTTTTTCCCAGGAAACGTCCGATGTGTATGTGGTTTGATAGGTTGATGATACCTGGATATTACATTCTTTTAAACGCCCACCGTGGATTGGGGCAGAGAAGTGTGCACACAGAATGACAGTCCTTTACAGGATCGATTGTGATCAGAAGTGGAAGTGGTACCTGTTTGCTGCTGCATAGCACCATTGCTCTCCAACACAGTGCATTACTCACCTCAGCTTCCATAACATTACCAATAAGATTTGCTTTCATGGAAAAGCATGAAAACATTTGGCAAAGGGAGTACTGAGCATTTTCCTTAATTTGTTTTGGCAACTCAGAAAAAGAGAGGTGTGTATGCACATGTCTCCTTCCGTAGATGTAACAATGGACGGATATTTAAAGAAAATTTATCTATAATAATAATGATGATATAAAACCATCACAGTATCTTAAACACACAGAAGATATAACTCTAACAGGACGCTCTCAGGCTGCAGTATTGTTGGTGGTGGTGGTGGGGGAGTGCACACAGAAGGGGTTTTGAAAAGAACAGAAAATCAGAGGTGCAGCTTCTGAAAACATTTCTTTTGGAAATCCTTAAAAACTCGGCATCAATTATTCAGCATCAGCCTAAATTGCTTCCATTCTTCTCCTGAAAACAAGCTTTATCCTAGCACCTACACACACATTGCATGTCCGCCATGTGTGGTTAAGCATTTGCATGAAAATTAATACTGAAGAATGCAGCCCATTTTTCTGTTTGGATGAATGAAGGGGAAATCAGTCGCCCTAAAAGACAAGGTGGAAAAGCTGCGCCTCCGTATCTGTGTCTTCTCTCCCTGTTCCCCAAGTGAGTCCCGCGCTCAGGGAAAGCTGTTGACAATTGGATACTCTGAGAAAATAAACTATGGTCATGTTCCACATTGAGCAACTTTATCCTGATCAGTCTGTGTTGGAGATACTCCAGCCCCCCTTGTAAAGCCCCGCAGTTGATACCATCTTAATTTCCTAATATTTACATGAGGAAAGCCTCTGCATTTAAACTTAGCCTCCAGTGTGAGTTTTGTGGTAAAGAGAGAGAGAGAGAGAGAGAGAGAGAGAGAGAGAGAGAGAGAGAGAGAGAGAGAAAGAAAGAAAGAGAAAATAAATACAGAGAGGTAATTGTAAGCACATTTGGGAAAAAAAGGGGTGGGTGGGATTTTTTTTTCTCTCTCACTCTCTTTCTTCCTCAGCCCTAGGAAAATGTCTTGTGTTTACAGTTGCTTAGGAAGTGAAGATCAGCACTCAGTGGGGGAAGTTTTAAGTCATGTGACGACTATTGCCTAATAATGTATTAGAATGTATCACTGCAACTGATTAGAGCAGGCTAGCGGACCAACACCCATGCTGGCCTGGATTTTTAGCTGTCACCTTTGTGAATGTGCACGGGCTGTTCCTCTTGCACTGTTATTTATATCCAATGTTAAAACACTTGTATAACTGTCTGATTGAATAAATATGAAAAAATAAAAATGCTGTTATCACGTGTTGCTTTGTTTGAGCATATTAAAAATATAATAATAACCTTTCGTTTTAATGAGATTCCCCCCCCACCCCCACCATCAGTTTACACAATTTTCCAGATGCAAAATGAGGTTTTGGCTGTAAAATATTTTATCACATTGTCTTACAATAAAGATTAGATGTTTTTTCTCTTTCAACTGCACCGCAATTATTTTTTAGTGTTTGCAAATCATAATATCATTTAAAAACCATATTTTATACCTCATCTAAAATACTTTTATAGCAGTGTGATGAAAAAAATAACATCTATTTAACTACTCTTTTTAAGTGGCTGTTATGTGTTTTAGTATAATTTCCCGGGAAAAGGCTCAACGAAAATGTTTCCCTTTTCTTGAAAACACATCTCCCAAGCAACATCTTTGCAAAAATCCCCAGAATTTCATTCCCGTGACTGGAATACCCCGAGTGCCTGAGTGTAAAAATAGTAGTCCTGTCATTTTACATTCATTAAGTGTGAAACTCAGAAATTAATAATGTAAAAATATGCTTTTTAATTAGTCTTACATTCTGCCCAATGTACTTAAATGGGACCGCTCATCCCTGATGATTTTTTCTTAATAAAGTATTAGCCTGGGATGCGCAGAGGTTGACAGGTATGATAAACTAGAAAGTACTTTTGGAGGCATATAAATGATACCAAAATAGTACTCACCCATTTAAATGTAATTAACATCAGGGAGCAATAGTATAAGCAGAGAAGCCGGCGAGATTTTTATTTCAGGGTTGTTGTCTTTTTCATTTCGTGTTTTATGGGTAGTTTGATGATTGCAACAGTGATTCTATCATTTAATTACCTTTTCTGAAAGCTAAGCTTTCACCAGTAGCAGGTCAACAGGATTGTAAAGCAGTCCTTAAAAATATTAAAAAGAAAGGTACTCCTTCTAAGCAGGGTCTTGAAGTAGAATGGAGAAATGGATAGAGGCAGGAAGTGTGTCTGCAAGGAAGGGCCTTCTCTTGTGATACTGGGGACCACGGGGAAGAAATCTGGGTGACTTGTTTCCTTAGGAGATTTGATGGCAGAAATTCTTGAAGCAAAATAAGACACCCCCCCCAAAAAAAAGTGCATTAGCTCAATCATAAATATTACAAGTCATCATTAAATTGAGAAACAAGTCCATTGCCACCTGATCATCTGGGCACATATACCCCCAGACAGCAACGGCAGCTTTAAGGGCCTCTGCTATTGATTCTAAGTGGACTCCTGGTGTGGTGCTGTAGGATCAGCACTGGACTATGAACCACAAGTTTGGAGGTTCAAATCCACCAGATGCTCTTCTGAAACCCTGTACAGGGTCTCTATGAATCAAAATGACTGGACAGCACTTAACAGTAACAACAACTATTTTAAATCAGGAGATGAAAAGATACCCTGCTACCAATAATAAAGGCAAAATCGATTTCTCAACACATTAGCATGCAGACACCAGCTTGACTGACTCAAGGTCTTCTCCGAAGATCCCTAGGTATCTGAGTCCCCAGTGATGGTCCTTTTCAATTCCAGCCACAACAATGGTGACACAACATATAAATTAGGACAAAACCCAAGCTCTTGATAATGTCCTTGGAAAGAGGGTAGGTCACCCAGCCAGGCTTCGATTCTACTCTGCAATGACCTCTGGAAACCTGGGGGATCTGGTGTGACACATGTCAAGTGAGATTCCTAGGCAACATGCACTAAACAAGATGCACCTAAGATCAAGGCAGATTGGTGAGATCAACACTGGACTGCAAACCACAAAGTCTGCCATTCAAGCGCACCAGCTGGTCCACAAAAGAAAGATGAGGCTTGCTGCTTCTGTCAAGAGTTACAGCCTCGGAAACACTATATAGGGTTGCTGTAAGTCAAAACTGACTCCACGGCTCTTAACAACAACCACAACCTAAGAGTGCACCCCAAGTTGCGATAGGGGTCCTCATTCGTCACCCCATGTAACCCATGGAACCCCAGGATATTTATTTGTAAGTAGCCTCAAGAATAAGAGGGAACCAAGCAATGATTAATTATTTATGCAGCCCATTGAATGGCCCATGGACTGGAGGAAGTGTGAACAAATCTGTCTTGGAAGAAATGAAGCCAGATTGTTCCTTATAAGTGAAGATGGTGAAATTTCATCTCCTTTACTTTGGACACACTATCAGGAGGAACCAGTCTCTGAAGAAGGACATGATGCTTTGTAAAGTAGAGTTGTTGCTGAGTTGTTTTCAAGTTGAGTCGTTCCAACTCATAGCATAGGATTTCCCAGGAGTGTCTGGTGAATTTGAACTGCCAACCTTGTAGCTCAAATCAACCTTTCACCCCAGTGCATTATCCCTCAGCGCCACACAAGGACTCCATAGAGGGTCAGCAAAAATTAGAAAGCTCCTCAACAAGATGAGTTCACACAGTGGCTACGAGAATGGGTTCAAACATGACAATGGTTATGAGATGGCTATTCGACATGGACTCACTGCGAGACGGACTGGCAGCCTTCACGGACTCACTATGAGGTGGCCTGACAGCCTCGGTGGACCACTAATGCATCACATTTTCATTTGTTCAAGAGGCAAACTAAAGTGTAAACATAGTCCGTGAGCTGCGCAGGACTCTGGAATTTACTCCATGATTGTAGGACCTGCCCTTGATTGGCTGAAAGGCACATGTAGCCATTTTATTCTGATTTGCATTGACCCCACCTTATTTATATATTCCTTTTCATCCACTGAAATCGAAACCAGTTTTCAATATTTATTGGAGTCTCTTATGGAGAAGATGTAGAAGCCAGTTAGGAAGATGTCACAGGGTAATAAAATGTGATTTCTGTACTTTACCTACTGATTCAACTTTATCTATTATTGAACGTTCCTCTCTTTTATGGAAGGTAAAGGGGAAGATCGTATAGCATGTTAGTTTTCATAATTTCGTAACATTCAGTTGAACAGAATTCCAACTAGAAGCTCCAGGAGGCCAGGGTGGGTATTGTTCTTATTCACTGGGGCACTCCAGCTCCTAGCATTGGGGACGCATGTCCAAAATGGACATGGAATACCTGCAAAGATGCCAGGTAAGTCCTGGGGTGGCACTGTCCGATCAGCACTGAACTACAGTTCAAACCCACCAGCTGCTCCTGGAAAACCCTAAACAGGGTCGCTATGAGTTGGAACTGAGTCGAAGGTACTTAACAACAGCGTGTATGGGGAAGGCTTAGTGTTACCTCAGATCTGGCCCAAACATTGACAGCTGTTATTTTCTTAGTAATTTTCTGAAAGAAACTAGAAATGTAAATGCATTGTTCAGGTTTTCAGCCTAACAGAAAAGAGTTCCTAAAATTACCACTGCCAAAATAAGACTGCAGAAAGTCCAGCATTTGGGGATCTTGGGTTTGACACCAATCTTCCTAGACCTTAAATGTAGAGAACTTGCACAGTTCCCAAACCAGTGAGGGAAACAGGTTTCATGCTGGAGACTGTCCGTTGGATGCACCATCGTGAATGTTTCTGAAGACAGGTGAGAAGTTTACCTACAGATGATAAATGCAGCTGACAATACAATCTCTTACTGGATCATTTTCTTTGTTACTATGTAAGAGACCTTTTTGCCCTTGCAGGAGATTTGGAAAGATACCATATTTTTATTAGGTTCATTGTTTCATGAACCATTGTGTAGAAATAAATTTAAATAGTTATACATAGATAGATAAATATTGATAGACAGGTGAAGGGGCTTCAAAAAATTCATGGAAAAATTCCATCATTTTTAACTCCATTTTTTTCTATAAACATTTTGAAGTCCCCACGTATATTCTTGAATCGCATAGAACAAATCACTAAAGGTTATTTTAATAATCTATGACTTCTATAAAATTTCACTGAACTTGAACTTGTTTAGTGCTGTGGAGTCGGTTCTGACTCATTGCTGCCCTGTATAGGGTTTCTGAGGCTGTCAATCTCCACAAGAGTAGAAAGGCTCATTGTCCATCCTCAGAGCAGCTAACAGACTCAAACTGCAGACCTTGTAGCTCTCAGTCCAGTGCTTATCGATGAAACTTAAACTTTCTCAGAAATTATTAGGGGTGTCCTGGTGTACCACTATAGGTTGATAAGCACTTGATCCTAAGGTCAGTTTGAACCACAGGGTCATCCGTTCAAATCCACCAACTGTTCCTCAGAAGCCCTACACAGGATGGTTAAGAGTCTGAACAGACTTGAAGGCACTTAACAACAACAACAGAGATGAAAACCAGCTGGGAGTGAACTGAAATATCACACAAGAGCAGCTTTCTTTAAGATAGCAATGGCCAGTTTGGAGATCTGGTGTGGCGCTGTAGGATAAGCACTGAACCACAAGGTCGGTTTGGACCACAAGGTTGGTGGTTCAAACCCACCAACCGTTCCTTGGAAATCCTGTAAAGGGTCGCTATGATTCAGAACCCACTCAACGACACTTAACAACAACAATCATGGTCAATTTAGTAGCTTTTAGTCATTGGGCATTTTTATTTTATGATGTCATTGTGCTGATGAGAAAACTGAGGTTCAGAACTCCATGTGATTCAGGACCTGGTTAAGGCTAAACCCCATCTAGAGGGTGCCCCTAAGGGGCAATGATGTTGCTGTTGTTGAGTGCCATCGAGTCAGTTCCAAGGAACGGCTAGTGAGTTTGAACCGCTGACCTTGGGACTCAACCGGACTCGTTGTCCAATGTTTATCGTACAGGACCACACTCATTCCAAATTAAGAAATCCTCAGAGGGCAAGACTACCAAATGCACTATGGCCCATCCTCAGAGAGGGGGTCCCAGTGCCCAGGGGGTTTAGACTGGAGGAGAGGTGGTATTCTGCCTCTGGTGACTGAGACCCAGTGACCCTTGTGAATTGGGTAACAGTGAACCCCATCTCATCAAGTGCATTTCGATATTATCACCTACAGCAGGAGAACTGTGTGGGCAATGATTTAAACAAGAGCAGTTACGTCAAATTCTCCCAGACTGTTCCTAATTGTAAATTTCATTAAGGCAGGATTACAAACCCAAGATATAATAACCACTACTAAATAATGACATATACAAAAGTAATAAAATATAAAATGATCAGCTAGTCCCAACGGGTTCCTCTCTTCCTCCCTCCCCCACCCCTTCCTCCTTCCCTTCTTTTCTTCATCTCTTCCTTCTTCCTTGGTTTCTAATTTTCAAATCCACCTATAAAGCTCGTCTATCTCCCTTTCTGACAAACTTTATTCTTCCTCTTTGAAAGCATGGCATGCACCGTTCCCTTCAGGGGAATTTTTTATTTCTTTCCTGAATGAAACTTTCACCCAGAGTTTTATCCAGCAGAGAGAACACGGGTCTCTCATTCTGATCGGTCCTAATGGGCAGACAACTATTCTCTGAAAATCGTCTCGTTAGACTGGTAGGGCCAGGGCCATTGCAGGGATGGACAGTCCAGGATTACATTGGGATCACCCCTTTCTCCCGTGGCTGACATCCCCCACTCCTAGAGCCCAAGCAGAGCAACTCAGGTAGACAGGATCTGTCCTTACCAGTTCACCCTCACCTCCAAGGACTCACCTGTTACCAGGGGTGACAGTCCCAAAATGCACTCTTTCTCATCCTGGGTTACAAAGAACTCTGCCTTGTTCAAGTATGAAATAAAATCAGATACATTCCTGGAGAGGCAAAGGTGAATCCTGGAACACAAATGGAGACAGGTACAGTATCACCTGTAGCCAGCCACACTGCGTCCAGGGGTGCTGCTGTAGGATAAGGGTGCAGCCACAAGGTCAGTTTGAGCCATAAGATCAGCAGTTCAAACTCACCAGCCACTCCTCAGAAACCCTATACAGGGTCACTGTGTGTCGGAACTGATTCGACGACACTCAACAACAACAGGAGCACATACCAGTGGAAAACAATCTGGTTCTAAGGGGATGTATGTGTTCCATCCCTGGGACAGAGGAGCACAGCACCGGGCACTGGGGACATATCTCCTCACCTCGGGGCAACTCCTTGAACAGGTGACTTCATGTTCTATCCATTCACTGGTATCTGCACAGAACTGGAGGGGCTGCTTGTCTACTGACTGGGTAAGGAACACAGGGTTGACAGAGGCCAGGGGAGGCCCAATGACAAGCGCAGGAAACAGCCCACCAAAATGGGCCAGGTGCACAAAGGCTAGGGATCGGACCACCCTGGAAGTTTTGTTTCTGTGGTCCAGGGCACACTGCACAGGACAGGAGAGACGTGAAGCCCAGCCCTCTCCTGACTTCATTCAAGGTCGGTCTTGGCTATAGTCAAAGGGACCCCCAGGAGCCTACTGGTGAAGCTCTGAGAACTCACACCTAATTACTCCCACCCACCCCAGACAATCCAAGTTTCACATGTATATGAAGCAATTGGAAAGTTGAACAATGAATAAGGAAGACCGTAAAAGAATTGATGCATTTGAATTACGGTGACGGAGAAGAATGTTAAAAGTACCACGGACAGTCAGAAGAACAAACAAATCTGTGTTGGAAGAAATACAACGAGAATGCTTCTTAGAAGCCAAGATGCTCAGACTTCACCTCTCATACTTCCAACATATTATCAGGAAGGACCGGTTCCCAGAGAAAGACATCATGCTTGGTAAAGTGGAGGGTCCGCAACAAAGGACGAGCCCCAGTGAGATGAACTGGCACGGTGGCAGCAGTGATGGGCTGAAACACGAAAACTGTGAGGAAGCCAGTGTCCTTGTGTTGTACATAGGGTGGCTCTGAGTCAGAAATGACCCAATAGCACCTAGAAACAATAACAACAACCCCAGACAAGACACAAGGGGGTTAGTCTTTGCCTGGGTGTTGATGCCACGCCCGAATCCCAAGATGCTGCTCAATGGCTGGAAGAATCAACTCTGTTACTAGGTTTCATGAGAGTCCAAACAGCACAGAAATGGGCTGGAATTGTGTTGTTCACTCATTCGGGGACTTACGTAGGAAGCCTTAATAAACGTGGACTTTTTGCCAAGACTAAGTGTACTATCATTCTGTAACAATCAATCAATGCAGAGTTCTGGAGCTCTACCTCCCCAAACAGCAGCCATTGGAAACCCTATGGGGCACAGTTCTATTCTGACACCCATGAGGCCATGGGTCAAAGACAGCTGGAGAGCAGCTAGTCTGTGTGGAGGTGATGGGATACTTTCTCCTGGAGCTGTTGAAGCAGAAGGCATCCCTAGTCCTGGATCCTCCCCCACTGTGTCCCCTCAGATTGGGCGTGACTTCAAGGATCCCCACCCCCACCCCACCTAAGACGTGAGACATGAAGGAGACAGAGTATGGTCTCTGAACCGGCATTTGTACTTGTGGTCACTGTATACATTGGAGAGAACAAGGACAAACAGAGGGCTCGATTCTCCCTTTCATTAACAAGACTAGACGTTTATGACGCTTCCCCAGGACAAACAATGGTACATGAGTTGCCATCATGGTGCCTGTTGGTTTTAAAGAGTAGGATCCGCTCTTTGCATAGGAACACAAAACAACCCACTTCTGTCATGTGCAGGAAAAGTCTTCTACTTGGTGAAGTGCAACTCTGTCATGTGAACAGAGTGGGATCACCTGGGAACACGAGGGCCAGTGAACATTCTGGAATAACGCCAGAGTCAGAGAGAGTTGGCATTACAGGGTGAATAATCCTGACTCAGTCCTTGGCCGGATCGGGTGCCACATTCTTTGATCAGAGCATGACAAGCCTGGTGATTCATCAGGGTCTTGAATAAACTGTAGAGTGACAACAGCAGGCGGTGAAGGGTGCTAAAGATGGGGATCTGGGCGGCTTTGTGGGGCTCCTCGGTGCGGAGTTCCGGACCCTGGTTTTCCAGGGAGGAGTCCAACACTGAGGGCAACAGGGCCCCAGGTCAAGTTTGTCCAAGGCCTCTTTTAGAGGGCTGAGGCAAGCACTATCATCTGACCCAGTGGTCTCCAAGATAAAGACATCTTCACGGGCTCAGGAATTTACTCAGATGTCACAGCTGCAGAGTGAACAAATTGTCTGCTACACGATCCCTGGCCTGAAACAGAGAAAGGTTCATGTTCTTGTTGAATGATGCCAAATCTTCCGTAAATCCGGGTAGCTTCTAAGTTCCTCCTCCTCCCCCCTCCTAAGTAGTTTCTCTATCGTCTGTACCTACAGTTTGTCCACTAAATAAACAAACAAGCAAAAAAAAAAGTGACTGTTTCCTCCAGGTATGAATCTTAGCAGAACAAATACAAAATGTCACCTGGAGGAAGGAAAAAAAGAAATAAATTTCAGAAGGACTTTCATATTCCTTAACTAGACACTTCCATTAGTGAACAGCAGATGGGGCTACAAAAATCACCAGATGAAAAACATAGGGGGAAAAGGGTACTTTAACCTAAAAAAAATTCATTCAGAAGTGTTTCCAAATCTAAAAAGTGCTCTTCCTTCTGCGTCTATTTTATGTGGAAGCATCACGCAGCAAGTCCCCCAGGTAAGTGAAAAATGAACTTACCGTCTTAACGTAGTAGGTTGTTACATATTTCTCATCCTGTGTTCCTCTAAGCATGCTCCAAGATGATTTGCTGGGAGATGAAATCATTATCTATAATTAAATTAATCATGGAGCCCCACTCCCAATATGTCAGAACTCACACAGAGTACGCTACCCCTTTAATAATTAGCACACACATACAAACAAACATCTTTCGATAATCATTTTTATTATAGGCAAAAGCCTGCATCCGCACAGTGTGGTGAAATTCACACATTAGGCTGCAGGTCATGTTCAAACTTGTGTTGGAATGAGGCACAAGCACAAAGGACCCAGTTGCTGTCTTGTTGAAAAAGTGCATAGACCTAAGCAGGAAATCGATTTCTCCCACTTGACTCCGAATCAAAACACCGACCCTGGCTTTCCTGGTGGAAACTGAA
Organism: Chrysochloris asiatica; assembly: GCF_000296735.1. Lineage (NCBI taxonomy): Eukaryota > Metazoa > Chordata > Mammalia > Afrosoricida > Chrysochloridae > Chrysochloris > Chrysochloris asiatica. The sequence continues at coordinate 6,086,804 of NW_006408623.1, read as the reverse complement.
GGAGGCAGACCTCAGTGGAGGCTGCCAGGATGCCCGAGGTCTCCAAGGCTCACCTGGTTCCCAGGTGTTGTCAGCAGAGGCCATCTGGGGAGAGGGTTGCATGAGAAGCAGATGGACAGATGCCACTCTAGACAAACTGGGTCCAGGAGTCGCACGTGGACTGGCAGCTGCCAACTACGGCAATGCATTTGGGTCCGCTGTTGCCGAAAAGAAAGGAGGAAATACAGCTGCCAACCAAACCTGCCTGTGTCTCTATGCTTGTGATATAGATTGGAGCAATTAACAAGTATACGTTGTTTCAAAATAAGCTTCAATCTGCATTTTATGTCTTCGTGTTTCCAGCTGTAATGGGATTATGATGTCAGCAAACAGGGGGGTGGGGGGGTGGGGGGGTGAGGTTCGCAGCTGCTATGGGCTCTGGAGGTAACAAGCAGCTGTTAAAATAGAGAACTAATGGATGTTCATTCTTATGATGTGTTTGAAGATTCCACAACAAGTTCAAGACCCCAACCTTCCCATTGGGGACGGAGTGGAGGAGGACAGAGACTCAGAGCAGAGAGCCCAGACTCACTGTGTGGTCTACATCACCATCATCTTAGTTTTCCATGTTTACTTCGATTCAGCGTGTTTTACCACCCCAGCTATTCTGCGAGGCCACTAGGAAATAAGCCAGGAGACAAAGGTCATTTGAGCTGTCTCCTGGTAGCAGTCTGTTCACCATGTCCCCTCTTTGAGAAGAGTAGTTATCAGGCATTGGGCTGTGGGCCACACTCCCACAGAGCCCCCCCGAGGCTGAGCTCAATGTCCTCTGTGGTTCTACCACTTCCTGGAAGGCAATAATCTATGGAGTCCTTGGTTGGCACAAAGGGATAAGCGGTCAGCTAATAGCCGAAAGGTGGGTGGTTCAAAGTGCCCCAGAGGCACCTTGGAAGAAAGACCACAGCCTTAAAAGCCCTGTGGAGTAATTCTACTCCCACACCTGGGGTCTCCGGGAGCCAGAGCTGTCGCAGTGACAAGTCACAAGAGTACTAGCTGTATGTGTGGGCAGGAGTCCATTGAAGACTTCACAAATTGCTGTTTCGTCATATCTCCAACCCTACCTCTTTCAAGAGTCAGGTACCAGGCCTGATAAACCACATATTCATTTCTGAGGTTTGAGGTAAAACCTGTCTGTAAATGTGGTCTGTGTCCTTGTAGCACTGTCTACAAACCCAGGCATCTTTTTGGCTGTAAGGAGGGTGAGGTGAGGGTAAGGTGAAAACAAAAACAAAACACCCAGCCCAGAGGCTGTAAAATAATACAATGTAGCTAAAATAATGTTTCCAATAGCCAGGGTCCTTTTACAATAATAATAATCTCCTGCAAACTTTTCTGCAAAATTCTTCTGGCCACCTGTGATTCAGACAGAAATGAGCAAAATGAGATGTCCAAAATCAAACCACTCAATACCTCGTCCTGCTCGGTAATTAACTGCATGAAAGATCCCTGAAAAAGTCTGTTTCTCTCTTTGTCAAATCTCTTTTTCTATTTCTCCACTGAGCGTGCAGCCAGCTTTCTTCTCTGGAAGAATAGCTGGGGAAGACGCACTGGGTACGAGACTCACAAAGCTCTGGAGTCAAGCAACCGGCTCACAGCATCTACAACAGCATGCAGTTCTCCTCCACCACATCCCAGGCCCGTTCCCTGCACTGCATGGAAGCAGGTGGTTTGTGGGGGAGTTTTGATGTGTAGAGTGACCTACCAACCTGGGGTACAGAAAGAGACACAATCGGGCGCCCTACTCAGATTTCGGGAGGCAATGAGCAAAGACTCCGAATGTTCTGGAACACCCTTAGAATCATGCACATTCAATGAAGGAGCTAACTCATCAGCTAGTGGGATTGCATCTGCTCGCTAACATGGTCCGTTTTTATTTTTCTGTGTGCACGCTCCGTACCACGTGAAGCGTTCCTGCTCTTGGATCTGAAGGCAGACAGGCTACAATGCAAATGAGGCAGAGGAATGGCGTGTCCTTTCCAGCAGGCCTCCTGGCTTTGACCAAAGTCCTGGGCTGGAGGAGCATAAACAAAGAGTCCTTGTGTCCCGGCTTCCGATCTCTGCAAAGATCATATTGCTTGGCCCCTTTCTTGTTTAGAGAAAAGAAAGAAACAGAAAGCGAAGAATTACGGAGTCCTGAAAAAGAGGCCCCCTAAGGATTTCTGGGCTCAGCAGGGGCGAGAGGGAGCAGGAAGTGGAGGGGCCTGGATTTTCATTAGGGGCAGTGTCCAATCTGTCAGCCACAGTGACCTTGGGTTTGTTCCAGCCCTGTTTCCCCAGAAAATGCTCTGCTAACTTCCCTTACAGTGTTCCCTTGATAGCCTGTTTCCTACGAAGGACACGGCTGTGGTAGGGTCTTTGGTTTTAAAAGAAAGCCTGAGGCACCATGTGCAAAGAGCCCATCCCATCTCATCCTTTCTCCCTCCCAGTCCAATCCCATCCCAGGGCTGTGAATCCACAGCCTGCCCGTTACCTGAAGGTTATGGGCTTGGCAAAAGTTAATCACAAGGAAAAACCGCCACCCGAGATACATTTAACCTTCAGTTTAACTGACGCCGGACCTTGGCCTTTCGGGAAGGTTGAGACTCTGGCAGAATCCACTGGATCTGGGGTCTCCCTGGCCCGGGATGGGCATGAGGCGGTCTTCCTAGGGGTCCTCTTGAAGGACAACTTCCCGCTCCCACTGTCTGCACACAGGGGTTTCCCCAGTGCTTTGCAAAGGAGCACATGAGGTTCCCATCGTGCCTGTGTCAGGGCCCAGCTGAACAGGGTCACAGCTGCTGTGCTCGGCACACTAACTGGCAAAGGTAGGGGGTCCTGGAGGGGCGCCAGGAACTGCCTGAGAGGTCAGAGGAAGGGGGGGGCTGCGGAGCTAAGAGAGGGGGCTGCGGAAGGCGCGGTAATGGAATGGCAGTATGCCCAGGATTCATGGGGCATGAAGACAGGGAGGAGGGGCAGTGGAGGATTGTGGGAGCAGGGGCTGGGACTGGAGAGATGCAGAGATCCGAGGCTCTCACTGCGAGGGACCCAGAAAGACCTCCCAAAACGGAGTCACTCAGAAATATTATTCTATCTGCTTTTAGAGAGCCAAAACCAAAATGAGCCGCACATCTCAGATAATAAATTGCCAAATGCTGATTGGGTCCCAAGAATATCGTCTCTCTCCGCATAGAGACAAGTACTTTCATCATTTCCTCCCTCCGTCTACAGAAAGCTACAAATGAAGGCAGGCCACGAGGGAGTAGAATTAGATAATAACCACCACTCTGTGTAATGTGTTTTAACGAAAACCTTCCCAATCTCTGACTTGCACAGTGAAAAATAGATGCCTGTGTGTACTAGAACCACCATTTCTGGTTTTCTCCAATGTTTGACTGCAGTTTCTACTCCCCCACTTGAGTGGAAATAAACTTTTCTCGTAACAGAGGGGCAAAGGATGGTGCTGTGAATGCTGTTCATTCAGCACATGCCTGAAATTCAGTCTGCCTGTCAGACAAAGACGAGATGAACATCCAAGAGCCCATGGTAGCAAAGGGCCACTACAGAACAGGGCTCAAAGAATAGGGACCAGAAGGCAGAAGGAAGAGAAGCAGAGGACGTGGGATAGTAAGGAGTGGGAAGAAGGGCATGGCAGAAGAGCCCCAGTGTGGAGCCATAGAGAGGTAGGTGGAACAGTGCCCAGGTCTGCATGCTCATACACAGCATTAAGTAATGGGATCTCCCCTACTCTGTTTACTCTCACTTCCAGCCATACGTGTCACCTTGTCACATGCCATTCTGTTTTCGTGCTTAGTGGACTTCAAGTCAGCTCACACACTCAGGGTGACCTTAGGCATGACACAGGAAGTACCTTTTGCCTGGTCCCTTCGGTCTTCACAAGCATTAGTCTTCTCAAGTGCACCGTTGAGACCATTCTGTATTCTGACTGCTTTCGAGCCTACGGGGCTCCTCTTCTGGTATTTAGTCCTGTTGTGTTCCGTAGGGTTCTCCTGGTCTAATTTTCCAGGTCTTTCTTCCTGGTCTCTTTTAGATTGGAAGTTCTCTTGAAACCTGCTAACCAGGGGTGACCCTGCAGGTATTTGAAATCTGGATGGTATAATTTCCAGAATCACAGCCATGGACAAGCTGTCAGACAGAAAAACTGACAAATGAATGGTGGTACCAAGCCATGGTGCTAAGTGCCATCAACTCAGTTTAGAATCATAGCAACCTTATGAGTGGCAGGTGAGTTTGAACCACCGACCTTGCAGTTCTAACCAACTTTGCAAACACACCAGAACTCCACAAAGCCATTGGTGGTGGTGGTGATGTTAAATGCGGTTGAGTCAGTTCCGACCCATAATGATCTTGCATAGGGTTTCAAGGAGCGGCTATTGAGACTGAACCACCAACCTTGCAGTTCAAACCAACTTTACAGTCCAGCACATTAACCCACAGCATCACACCAGGATGAAGCCAGACACTTCATTTCTTTATCACCTTTATTGTATTTTGTCTACCCATTCCATAAAGACAGAAATCCTTGTTTGTTTGGTTCATGGTTGGGTCTCAAGTACCCAGAGCGGTACCTGATACATGGTAAATCAAACCCACTGAGACAGGGTCAGTGCGAATCCACAGCAGCCCTTTAGGACATAGCAGAACTGATCCGTAGGGTTTCCAAGACTGTGATCCTGAGGATTACTTCATGGTGGTTGTTGTTGTTAAGTATCATCGAGTCAGTTTCAACTCATAAACGCAAACAATTAAATACAGAAGTAGAAGATGCAAGCCGTAAAAGATATGGTCCTGGTGTGGCGCTGCTGGTTAATGCACTGGACTGAAAGGTCAGTTTGAACCACAAGGTCGGCAGTTCAAGCTCACCAGCTGCTTCTCAGAAACCCTACACAGGGTCACTATGACTTGGAACCAACTCGACAGCACTTAACAAGAACAGGCATCCTAGAAGCCCTGGTGGTTTTGTGGGTTAAGGATTGGACTGCTAATTGAAGGGTCGAGGCTTCGAACTCTTTAGCTGCTCCATGGGAGAAAGATGTGGCTGTGTAGTCTCATACAGATTTACAGTCTCAGAAACTCTCGGGAGCAGTTCACCTCTGTCCCATAGAGCTTTGTGACTCAGAACCAACTCAGTAACAGTGGGTCTGGGTCCTACTCTTCTAAAATGCTGCATTGCTGTTGTCTGCTAAGAATAACAGAACGTATAAACTTGAGAGCGTTTCGGAATGGTTAGATCCACTCAGAAACATCAAGTGAAGACGGGACAGCTTAGGAAATTGGAGGCGGTCAAGTTTATTGCATGTCACCAGCAAGTACCTTTGGGGACGGAGGGAATTAGCAAACAAATTCCACAAACCACTGGCAGTTATTTTTAGCGAGGTAGGAGAAAATGAGAGCCTAGAGGAGAAATGGCAAGAATGGATGTGAGAGTGATTTTTTTTTTTTTTAACTCGAAAAGATTGATCCTGATTTTTACCATCTGGGAGGTAACCTAAATCCCTAAGAAAATAAGGCTCCCTCAAGCCAAGGTAAAATTAAAGAGACATTGCAATCCATAGTCATTAACAGCCCTATAAAGCATCTGGGGGGCTCGCTCTCACCCGGACTCATGGCGGCAGTGAACTCTCTTCCCGTAAAGGAACGGAGCACATATATTTACATTGTTTATGAACATGTCTTGATTACAGTTTAACATTGGTGGGAGCGAGTCCCATTTGGTTGGTATAAAAAATGGTTGTTCCGAGGCTGAAAACATCGCTGACTGATGACAAGCTGGATTTACTGATTGGGGGACCAGCCGCCTGTGGGGATAGGGTTCTGAAGCAGGTAAGTGATTGAAGACAGCTTTGGAAGTATTTGTTTAAAAGGGAGTTGCCATGAAGATTTCTGACCCTTCTTCCTGAAGCGGAACCCTGGATGGAGCCGTACCTCCGAGTCTGTGTCCCTACCCTGTTCCTCAGTCTCCTACTTCTGGAGTTCAGGATTGTATGCACTAAACTGCAAGTGACTGGCCTTCGGTTCTGCCACCAGAGATCCCTGGTGCCATCATGTCCGAACAGGCAGGACCAGGCGAAGAACCGTGCCCCAGGTGACTGACAGTATTTAGTGACAGAAAGGTGGGCTATTGCAGAGACCCAGGGACCCAATCCCCTCCAGATACCACTGAGAATAAAGTCCCTGTGAACTGATGACTGGTGAAAGTAAGGTCAAAACCCCACTTCCCAGACCCCCAGCCACCGCCCGGCCCACAGGCAACAGACCCCACCCGATTTGCTCACCAGCACGGAAGAACAACTTCCCATCCATCGCTTATTTTCAACCTGCCTTGGAAACCTTCCAGTTGCCCTAGCTAGAGAAGCGGCTTGTTAATCTGTTTCGACGGTAGTGAAACAGCCTTTCACATACACAGGAAGTGTGGTGGCTCTAAAGGATAAGCACTGGACTCCGATCCACAAGGTTGGCAGTTCGAGCCCACTAGCTGCTCTGCAGGAGAAAGATGAGACTTTCTGCTCCCACAAAGCCTTGCAGCCTTGGAAATCCTATACAGGGTCGCTATGAGTCGGAACCGATTGAATGGCACTTGACTTAAACATACACATGTTTTGACGATTTCATTGTATTTAATAATAATCTGTATGTAACCTGGTGTGCTTGGGGGCAATGATGGCTCAGTGAGAGTTCTTGACTTCTATGCAGGAGACCCGGGTTCGAGTCTTGCCCAGTGCATCTCCTGCATAGTCACCACCCATGTGTCAGTGCAGGCTGGCATGTTGCTGTGATGCTGAACAGGTTTCCACAGAGCTTCCCGACAAAGGAGACTAGGAAGACAGGCCTGGCAACCTAGTTCTGAAAACCAACCGTGGAAATGCCTATGGACAGCAGCAGTAACGGTTTGTTTGTTCCGTTGTGCTTGGGATCGCCGTGAGCACGGCACTGACGCAAAAGCATCAAACAATACCGGCCACAACACCATCGTTTTCACGGTTCTGTTCTGGAACGCTCTCGACCTTGGAACGCCTCTTCCACTCTCACACCAGGTTTTTGCACTCCCTGTAGCCCAGTGGCCGTCTTTGAGTGACTCTCTTGCTTGAATGCAGTGATGTAGAAGCTCCGGAATGGAACTTGCGTGTTGTGAAATCTGGAGACTTTCTGCGAAGTGAGTTTCTTTTGGGAAATCCCTCATTGGTGCACCAGGAAGGGTTCAACTTCGTTGCAACTCACAGGAGGAAAATTAAGTGAGTCACTGTTGGTCTGCATTCTAGCCTTGTCTCCAAAAGCCCATTGTCTCCACGGAGAGGACTCCTGGTTGGGTGGTGAGGGGCTTATCTCTTGCTGCTCCTGAGATTGAATTAAGAAGTGTCTTTTTGTCATTCCACAGCCCCTGGCTTCCCTCCACCCCACACCCAACCAAGATTGACCCTTGATGCTGCAGACAGACCCTCACTATGGCCTTAGAAGGCAGAGGGTCTTTGTGGAGTAACAGGAGAAAGCAGGGCTCGAGGCGTGGGGAGCTTCTTAACACAGAGTCACGTGGAGAAACTGCACCAGCTTAGGACTTCTTCAGCTTCTAACAACAAATGGCTTCTCTTCGGAGCCAAGGGGACCCGCAGGCAGTTACCCCCAGGCTGTTCCAAGTCAGGCTGCTTTATAAACTCCTGGTCTCTAAATAACAAAGTCAGACATAAGACTCAATAGGAGAACACAATTGCAAACAACTATATTTTTTACTTCAGATAAAAGGCATTGGCTGCGCTGAGGGTCTCGTGACAAATCCCACATGAAGCTGGTCCAGCAAGGCTCACCCAGAGCCTGCAGGTAACTGTGACCAGAGGAGGGACTCTGGGCCAAGAGGCTGGACAGACCACACCTTAGAGGGAAAACAGACACACAGGCCGACAGCACTCACTCTGTCTACCCGGGAGAAAGTTTTAGGATAGACAGAACTCTGTATGTGCCTGATGTGGTGCCGTAGGGTAAACACTAGACCACAAGGTCAGTTTGAACCACAAGGTCAGCAGTTCAAACTCACCAACCGCTTCTCAGAAACCCTAAAAAACGGTCGCTATGGGTGGGAACAAATTCGACAGCACTTAACAACAATAATATGCTGCTGAGTTAAAATAATGGACACAAATCTATTTTAAGTGACAGTCTCATTTCTATTCTGCAGAAATAAAAATAAAATGAAAAGAGTTGTAGAACCGGCTCAAGTTTGCTGTCTTTAGAGTATTAGGAATTCTTTCCAGAAATAAGGAAACATTTTGTTCTAGCAACAAAGAGGAAGAAACAGGAATTCATAACCAGCTGTGTTTTCTGATGTCCAAGAAAGTGTGGGATGAGGGTGCAGAGGGGAGAGGGAAGCCGTGACTGAGGAATTGGCCTCATGCTGGCTTCATTCACTCATTCACCATTGCTTCTACTCCTCATCCATTCATTCATGTGTGCATTCATTCAGTTACTGATTCTCACGGCATTCATTCACTCATTCGCCCTCATTCATTCATGCCATCATTCACTTCACTGTTCACCTCACTCATCTGCCCTCTCATTCATTCATGCACTCAGTTATACCTCCTCGTTTGATCCATTCATCTACCATCTCACTCATGGATGCATTCAAAAGTTCACTAATTCCTCAGCCATTCTCTCCTGGCTCAGTCCCTCAGAAACCCCCAGCCCTCCCAGACAGAGACAGCTGCCCCCACTCACCCCACACACACTCTTCCTCCACATAGCTCATCTGTGACATGTACCTACTGATGTGTCCGTGGCCCTGGCCTGGGACCTGGCTCTCAGAAGTACAACCAGTATTACCAGAGCTCATGAAAGGAGACTCGGGGTGCCTGGGGCCTCAGGTACCCTATTCATTCTTGTTACTATCAAGGGCATAAGGGGCCAGTTCCTACCATGAAACTCAATGCTTTCTGGGAGGATGGTGCTACCACCTGGGGTCAGGGGAACAGGCTCATTGGAGGTCAAGATGCGTTGCTTCTTTATTTATCCAGAAGCCTGCTAGGAGACTGGGATGACAAAGCTGTGCAGGACTTACCACTGGCAGTTACAAACCCGGTGCAGGTGGCTGACTAGTAAACAGGATGTTATAGTATAGGGCCGCAGGTACGATGGTATGGAGAGCAGGGGCTGGACACACACTTGGAAGAAGCTTTTGGGATGAAGGACAAAAATTGAGGAACCCTGAAGCTTGGTGTTTCGGAGAACAGTTGTGGTTAGTTGTTGTGAAGTTGGCTCTGACTCATCCTGACCTGATGTATAACAGAACAACCCGCTGCCAGGTCCTACGCCATCTTCAAGAGTCCCAGAATGGGGTGTGAGAGGGGTCCTCAGAGAAGTCGGGACCCTCACCTTGAAGACCCACTGTGAGACATAACTTGTGTCTGATATTTCAAATAGGTTTTCCTGCCCCAATGAAGCCTGGATGGAAAAAAAAAGCATGTCCAGATCTACATTGAAAATAAAGCTTGAAGCTCAGTACACAATGCACTTGCTCTTAGCATATAAAGGTCAGCATTTGGGATCAGACTCACCATTATTCCACACACCAGAAGGCAGCCCATGCTTGCCATTTTCAATCCCTAAGATGCCCGGAGTATTTACTCATGAAGATCAAAGAAGACAGCTTTCAATATAGATTATACTTCACCATAAAGAAAACAAAAATCCTCACACTGAACCAATAAACAGCATGGAGAAAAGATTGAAGTTGTCAAGGACTTCATTTTCCTTGGATCCACAATCAACGCTCATGGGAACAGCAGTCAAGAAATCCAATTGACATTGAGCAAAATGCTGAGAAGCACCTCTGCAAAGTATTAAAGATCAAGTCATGGTATTGTCAATTGCCTCACATCAACACTCATGGAAGCAACAGCCAAGAAATCAACCAACATATTACATTAGGTAAATCTGCTGCACAAGACCTTTTTAAAGTGTTGATCATCAAAGATGTCAGCTTGAGGACTAAGGTACACCTGGCCCAAGCTATGGTATTTTTTCAATAACCTCATATGCATGCGAAAGCTGGACAGTGAATAAGGAAGACCATAGAAGAATTGAATGTATTTGAGTCATGGTGTTGGAGAATATTGCAAATACCATGGGCTGCCAAAAGAACAAACAGATCTGTGTTGGGAGAGGTACAACCAGAGGCCAAACTTCATCTCTCATTCTTCAGACATTGTCAGAAGAGACCAGTCACTGGAGAAGGATATCATGTTTGGTAAGGTAAAGGGTCAGAGAAAAAGAGGAAGACCCCCTGCGCGATGGAATGGCAAAGTGGCAGCATCAATGGGTTCAAGCATGGCAACAATTGTGAGGTTAGCCCAGGACTGGGCAGTGTTTCCTTCTGTTGTGCATATGGTCACTGAGTCAGTACTGACTCAATGGCACATAGCAACAACAATATATGCATAGAAAGTTGAACAATGAATAAGGAAGACCAGAGCAGTTTTAGTGTCTTTGAATTACAGTGTCGGTGAAGAATACTGAAAGTACCATGGCCTGCCAGAAGAGTGAACAGATCTGTGTTGGAAGGACAGCCAAAATGACGCTTGACTAGTGTACTTTGGGTGTGTTGTCAGGAGGGGTTAGTCCCTGGAGAAGGACATCATTCTTGGTAAAGTGGAGGGAGGGTCAGTGTAAAAGGAGGAAGACCCTCATGGAATTGGATTGTCATAATAGCTACAACAATGAGCTCAAAAATAACAATTGTGAGGCTATCGCAGGACTGAACTGTGTTTGGTTCTGTTGTGCACACAATGTTGCTAGGGGTTGGACCTGACCCGAAGGCATCTAAAAACAATAACTGCATATTCCAAACATTAAACAAAAGTGGAGGCTCACAATTTAGTTAGATCAATGATCTCGTCTAGAGGCCTGTCTTTCTTGAATTAAATCTAAGCCTCAACTTTTGTGTGTGTGTGGGGGGGGGGGGAGGGGGCGAGGGTCAGACATCCAGACACCCTGGCACCGGTTTCATCTGAGTTGGCATCTCCAAGGTAGAGGGCCTTCTTGTAAACAATACAAGAAGAACATCATAAACGGTTTGAGAAAGACACTCTCAAAACAGAGCATGTGAGGTTTCCACGGAGACAAGTCAGACCCTCATCCCAGATGTGCTCTCGGGCTTTGCTTCATTTCAAATATCAAACTTGGCCACTGGGAGTTCTGCAGGGCTGAGAGAGGGAGCGTTTGTCTGGTAGATGGTCCCCAGATTCCTCAGCTGCCACAGTTCTTCCTCTTGTGACTTTTTGACCAAAACGAAACCATCTTATGTCTGCAGCTGCCCTTGCCTGTGCTTTGTTACTCTCCATATTCTCCTGGAGAAAAAAAAAAGGTGTGAGGCAGCTAAAAGCATTCTTTCTGAGATGCTATCTAATCAACTGAGGTTTCCAGCAAACCTTGGGCAGAGTGTGTGTTTGTGCACACATACACACATGTGCATATACACCCCTGCATGTGTTGGGGAAGTGGGTGAGGGACTTGTCCTTCTTCCCTGTCAGGTTGTCAGGTAGCAAGCAGTTCAGTTGCCAAGTCTGGCCCTGTGCATTTTTATGGGAATCAGTCTTGGATGCATACAGCGTTGCGTTTTAATTATGACCATGTTAAATGGACTTCATGGACGACACTCTCCCCATTCCCAGACCATTTTTATAACATTTGTTTTTTTACAAAAGCCGAAGTTTATTTTACAATCAGTCATAAACGGGGACACAGAAGTGTAGCCACTGGCCCGATGGCCCTAACGTATTAGTGCCGTCCGCAAACTGCAGATTATTCTTGCTCAGTAAGTGACAGGAAAACAAAATTGAAGCCCGCTACAGCATTTGATCATCTTATTTAATAGCAACAGATGCTCCAAGTGGTGGAATTTTGAAAAGAGCTCTGCCTACTGCTGGTTATGAAATGGCAGGACATTTGGCATTCTCGCCGAACACACCATTTGAAAAGCACAGGAGCACATAAATGGCCATCAAAAGGTGGGACAGTCTAGCTCCTGTCTGGGCAACACCATTCATTTTGTCCCAGAAAGATGCAAATCAGCAGAGCTTCCCTTCAGAAGAACAGTCTGGAAAACTTGCCAGATGATATTGTCTTGAGCAGCAAAGAAAACACATGCAGTTTTCATAAAGAAATACTATTTTCTCATCGAATATGGTGTTTTGACTTGACCATTATTCAAAGTGAGTAGATATACATCCCTATGCAGAGTAGACTGGATCAGCTCCTGAAGAACTACCTCATCCCCAGCCCAGCCCAAGCACGATCCTTGCTGTAGAAACAGGACAGAGAAATGGGTAGTAGGGAGTCCATAAGACACCGTTTTTTGTGCCTCAAAAGCCCCAGGGCCCAGTGAACTTCATCTGTCACCAAGATTCTGAGGAAGGACCCTGCCCAAACTTAGCCAAATGTTGGTTTCCCTAGAGGTTGGTTTCCTTATTTAAGACTTGAACAATTTCCCCAGGGTCAGTACCTGTTCTCTCTGCACCTAGAAAACATCACTCATGGGCCTTAGGGTCATGTTCATTGCCTCTCGTGTCCCTCTTGAGACGGTGGCACCAGCTTCTGTATGTGATCTCCGAGTCCATTGTGTGTTATAGACAATGTGGCCAACATTAAGGTAGATTCTTCAAGAAGAGAGGAGATGTAATTCCAAGCTCAACAGTGCTGGGACCGTGTTGCTTATATGTTGGAGGCTAGAGATGAGAACGAGGACAAGGCCCTTAGATCTGCATCCTATGTGTTCCAGGCAAACTCAGAACATTCCCCCACCTTATCTTGCCCTTCTTCTTGCACCATTAAGAGGTCCAAGTAGAACCAATCACAAGTAACGCCTTGCCACTTGGGGCACAGGGTTCTCGCAGGCTGCCTGGCAAGCTTTGAAAGAACCCAGAAGCAACATACTAACGGCATGAGTTTCTACTCTGGAAAAGGAGGTGAATGATCCTGGTAAAAATCATCGAAAAAGATTACTTGGGGGCACTGGAGAAACTTTGGTCTCACCTCACTTGTGGAAGGCCTTGACCCAACATGGCACTTCAAGCATAGGGCAGAGATAACAGTGATGGTTTACAATGAGCAGCTTAGACTGCTTGGTGATCTTAGCCAACATACAGTCTAGTCCAGGAAATCTCGGACAACTGGTCCATACCCCTTCAGAAACAGGAGTAAGACGCTCAATTTCTTTTCAGCACTGAGTGCTGAGTAGTGGGAAAACAGTGATTCTAGAGGTCATCACGGTGATCATTCTCAGGACTCATGTTTAAGACAGCTAACTCACAAGTAGTAGAGCAAGGTTCTTCTTACCTTCTTCAGCTTCCTGCCTGGAATGGACCCAAGATCCACCTTCCTAGGGCATGTCCCAGTGGTGAAAACAGTGTCTACCCACCAACTCCATTTACCAGTATAAATAGCTCCTTCCTCCAGTCAGCATTGGCTCAGAATGCAAACTTAGCACCCAAAAAATGGTGGGTCATACCTGCCAATGCCCGAGACAGGAATTGGGTTTTCCTCCTGTGTTGAATGTTGATCTCTGTCACTCAACTTGAAATTGCATTTGATGTTTAGTTCAGGGAACCTCAGGGAAGGATACATGTAGCCAAAATTTGGGGAGACCGCCACATGTCGTTTTCCGAGTGTCATTGAACATAAACCTTCCTGGCTCGATGCGGATTGGTTGGGCTTGATTTCAGCTCAGAGTGATTTTTTTTAAATGACTAATTTATAAAATCTTTGAAAATAAGGGTTTCTAATGGAAGTGCTTACACGACCATAACTCTGGCGTTGCAAATGGCACCTCTGCCGTTCAGGGTGTGTTGTTGTTTGTTTTATGCGAATCTGCCTTCAGTGTGACAGACTGTCACCTGCGCAGGGGGTACCCTTCAGCACTCTATTAGCCCATATGGCACAAGCTAAATTGTATCGAAGCTATGGGCTAATTACGGATGAGTTAATAAAGCCAGGCAGAGCCCGCCTGGTCATGTCCTCCAGTCTTTGTGGGGCTCCCCTGCCCTCCCAAAGACAATCAGCCCCATCGGATCACCTCAATACCTCCATTTCTAAGAACGAACCCACAGCTCCATCCTACGTATACTTCACATCCATTAACATCTTCCCACCATGTCGCTGTTGGACCTAAAAACGACTTGGGAGATCCTTGGCACTTCTTCCAATGACTGGTCTGCTTATGAACAATTTGGGTAAGTACAACTGGCAAACACAAACAAGCAGACACACACAAGGGACTTGAAGCGTTCAGGTTTTCTTCTGGGAATGCACACGAAGACTCTGGGTAAGGCAGCTCTGCGTGGCCATGCTGTAACTCTTCATTCTAGTTTAGATGGGGACTGTGGAAGCCTCCCATCAGATTTTGAATCCGAGGAAGCAGGCATTTCATTCATACAGAGCGGATCATTAAGTTTGGAAACAATAAATACATATTTGTGTCTTCTGGCAAGCTCCTCTTGGTTCTTCATTCAAGGGCTGGCAAAGTTGCCTATCCCTACCTAGGATAATCACGTGTCAGTAGCCATTTCTCCCAGCTCCACTTCTGCCATCAGCACAGGGGTGACATCTCCCACCAGCCTGTAGGGTGACCCCCAAAGACCTGTGCTTGGAGGACGGTCTAAACACTGCTCTGTGAGCCAACTGGTACCAGGAACTAGGACGCGTTTAGATCCTGCCTCCTGAATCCACACAGGCTGCTCTCTCCACAGGAGCCTAGTCTGGAGAGTCAGGTCTCTTGGGTGACACCCTAGGCTCTTCCCTAGGTGGTCTTTAGATGTCTCAAGTAACTGAGACAATGACTAGCAAAACATGACAATCCACCACTGCCCTAAAATTTGCAAATGGCTGCAATTTACATCCCCTTGAAAATGTCAAACACAGGTTGTTAAACTTCCAACCACAGTCTGACACCTGAAGTGAAGTTTTTGAACACCAACAAGCCCTCAACCCCAAGTATGAGATGATTTTCATAGAACATACACACCTATTTTCATTGTTCTTCAGGACACTCAGGTGGGTCATTGGATTCTGGGATGTTGTTGCTGTTGTTAAGTGTTGTCGATCGATTCTGACCCATAGCAACCCTGTATAGGGTTTCCAAGGAGCAGCTGATGAGCTTGAACCACCGACCTTGCTGTTCAAATGGCTTTGCTGTCTGGCCCATTAGCCCACAGTGCCACACCAGGACTCCTAGATAAGAAAACATAAACCTGAAAAAGAAAATGTAAAAAAAGACAAGTCGAGTGCCAGGGTCCCACCCAGACACACAGCACACCCCAACTCTGGTCACCACAGATTAGCTGTTCCCACAGCCTCCTGAGCCTCCACATCCCATGCCTAAGAGGAGATCCCAACAGAAACCCCCTCCTCTGTCCATTTGCAGTCCTGTGGGGCCATGTGTGTTGCTGTGATCCTGGAAACTATGTATTTCATATACCAGTAGGGTCACCAGAGTGGACAGGTTCCAACAGAGCTTCCAGGCTAGGAAGGCACCTACACACAGTAGCCTCCACAATGGACTCTAAGCCACCAATGACCGAGAAGATGGTGAGGCTCACAGAAACATCTTGTTCTTTTGTCCACAGGGTCAACAGCACAGCCGAAGAGGTCAACTTGATGGCAGCTGACAAGAGCAGTTCCTACTCCCTAAATGTCTGAAGAACTCTAGACTCCTTCCGGCTTCTTTTGATGCTTTCTGCACTATTTTTTGCCAATAGATTCCTTCACTACTGTAAGTTAAGGCTTGACTTTTTTTCTTCTGTTCTTCCAACTTGAGAAATGCTGAGTGTGTTCTTCCCTTTGGGTTTTCTAAGCCCAGGTCATTTCACTATAATACTTGACTTTACCTTCTGTAGCTGCCCTCTGAAATTTTCTGTTCACCTCACTGACTTCGTCATTTCTTCCATTCACATTAGCATCTCTAAGTTGGAGAGCAAGTTTCAGAATCTCTCCTGACATCTATTTTTGCCTTTTATTTCATTCCTGTCTTTTTAATGACCTTTTGTTTTCTTCCTAGATTGTGTTCTTGGTGTCATCCCACAGCTTCTGAGGCCTTTGGGCATTAGTGTCTAATGCATCAAATTTGTTCTTGAGATTGTCTTTAAATTCAAGTGGGATATATTCAAGGTCATATTTTGGTTCTCATGGATGTCTTTTCATTTTCTTCAGCTTCAGCAGGAACTTACATATGAGCAATTGATGGTCTGTTCCACAGTCTGCCCTTTGCCTTGTTTTGACTTTTTTGAGCTTTTCCATCATCTCTCCCCACAGATGTAGTCAATTTAATTCCTGTGTATAACATCTGATGAGGTCCATGTGTTTTAAATATATATTTGCAATGAATAAATCATTGGTCTTGCAGAATTCTATTATGCAATCTCCAGCATTGTTTCTATCAGCAAGGCCATATATTTGAACTACTAATAATCTTCTTGTATTCCATCTGTTCCCAGTGCTTTGTTCTTTGTCAATGCCTTCACTGCACCTTGGACTTCTTCCTTCAGGATCATTGGCTCTGATCATATGCTATCTCTTGAAATGGTTGAAGATAGACCATTTCTTTTTGGTACAGTGATTCTGTGTATTCCTTCCATCTTCTTTTGATGCTTTCTGCACATTCAATAGTTTGCCCATAGAATCCTTCAATACTGCAAGCTGAGGCTCGATTTTTTCTTCAGTTCTCTCAGCTTAATAAAATTCTAAGCATGTGCTTCCCTTTTGGTATTCTAACTCCAGGCCTTTGTACATTTTGTTATAGAATTTGACCTTGTCTTCTTGAGATGTCCTTTGAAATGTTCTGTTCAGCTCTGGTGCCTCTTCACTTTTTCCATTTGCTTTACCATTTCCGTGCTAGAGAGCAAGTTTCAGAGTCTCTTCTGACATCCATTTTGGTCTTTTCCTTCTTTCTTGTCTTCTTTATGACCTTTAGCTATCTACCTGTGTGATATTCTTGATGTCATCCCACAACTCTCTGGTCTTCGGTCTTCGGTGTCTGATGCATCAAATTTGTTCTTGAAATGATGTCTAAATTCAGGTGGGATATGTTGTTGTTAAATACCATGGGATCGGTTCCGACTCAGAGTGATCCTGCACAGGGTTTCCGAGGCTGTAAATCTTTACAGGAGTAGAAAGCCTCATCTTTCTCCCAGGATATAGTCAACGTCACATTTTGGCTCTCATGGACTTGTTCTAAGATTCTTCAGCTTCAGCCTGAATTTGCATATGAGCAATTGATGGTCTGTTCCACAGTCTGCCTCTCGCCTTGTTTCGGTTGATGATATGGCACTTTCCATTGTCTCTTTCCACAGATCTAGTCAATTTGATTTCTTTGTTTCCCATTTGGTAAATTCCATGTGTATACTCATCTTTTACATTGTTTAAAAAGCTATTTGCAATGAAGAAGTCATTGGTCTTGCAAAATTCTATCATGTGATCTCCAGCATCTTTTCTACCATCAAGGCTATATTTTCCAATGATTGATCCTTCCTCTTTGCTTCCAACCTTTGCATTCCAATCCCCAGTAATTATCAATACACCTTGATTGCATGTGTGATCAATTACAGATTGAAGAAGTTGGCAGAATTCTTCGATTTCATCATTATTGGCTTTAGTGGTTGGTGAGTAACTTTGAGAAATTGTGGTATTAACTGGTCTTCCTTGCAGACCTATGGATTTATCTTATCACAAACAGCATTGTATTTCAAAACAAATATTGATATGTTCTTTTTGATGATGAATGTGACACCGTTCCTCTACAATTTGTCATTTTGGGCATAGTAAACAATGTGATTGTCAGATTCAAACTGGCCAATACCAGTCCATTTCAGCTCACTAATGCCTAGGATATTGATGTTTATGCATTCCATTTCATATTTGACAACTTTGAGTTTTCCTAGATTCATACTTAGTATATTCCATGTTCTGATTATTAATGATGTTGACAGCTGTTTCTCTTCATTTTGAGTTGTGCCCCATCAGCAAATGAAGGTCCCAAGGGCTTTACTCCATTCATGTCATCACGGCCAACTCTCCTTTGAGGCAGCTCTTCCCTTGTTGCGTTTTGAGTGCCTTCCAACCTGGGGTGCTCATCTTCTGACACTTTATCTGATAGTTTTCTGGTGCTCTTCATCATGTTTTAATATTCAATATTCTGGTGCTGACAGTGATCCACTGATGTTCATAAGAAGCACTGGAAGCAGTCACTCATTGTTGCCATGAAATTTGGAAGACAACTACCTGGTTAACTGGCAGGAAGAGATCCATATTTTTGCCCATTCCAAAGAGAGGTGACCCAATGGAATACGGAAATCATTAGACAATATCATTGATATCCCATGTGAGTAAAGTTTTACTAAAGATAATGCAAAAACGGCTGCAACCATACGTTGACAGAGAACTTCCAGAGGTTCAAGCTAGATCCAGAAGAGGATGTGGAACAAGAGATATCATTAGTGGTGGATGTTGGCTGAAAGCAGAGAATACCAGAAAGATGTTTACTTTTGTTTTATTGATTATGCAAAGGCTTTCGACTGTATGGATCATGACAAGCTATTGGACAACATTGAAGAGAATGAGTGTTCTTGAACACTTAATTGTGTTCATGAAGAATCTGTATATAGCCCAAGAGACAGTTGTTCAAAACGAAGAAGAGAAGACTGAATGTTTTAAAATTAGAAAAAGGTTTGTACCAGAGTTGTATTTATTCACATACTTATCCCATCTGCATGCTGAGCAAATACTCCAAGAAGCTGGATTATATGAAGAAAAATGTGGCATCAGGATTGGAGGAAGACTCATTAGCAGCCTGCGATATGCAGATGATACAACTGTGCTTGCTAAAAGTGAAGAGAACTTAAAATACTTATTGATGAAGATTAAAGACTGTAGCCTTCATTATCACTTGCACCTCAATGTAAAGAAAACAAAAGTCCTCACCACTGGACCAATAAACAACATCCTTATAATGGAGAAAAAATTGAAGTCGTCAAAGACTTCATTTTGCTCAGATCAGCCACCAACACTGATGGAAGCAGTCAAGAAATCAAGTGACGTATTGCATTAAGCAAATCTGCTGCACAAGACCTCATTAAAGTGCTGAAGAGCAAAGATGTCAGTTTGAGGACCCAGGTGTGCCTGACCCAAGCCATCTATTTTCAATAACCTTATATCCATGTGAAAGTTGGACAGTGAATAAGGAAGACCACAGAAGAATTGATACATTCGAGTTATGGTGTTGGAGGAGAATATTGAAAGTACCATGGGCTGCCAAAAGAACCAATGGATCTATATTGGAAGAAGTACAGCCAGAGAGCTCCTTGGAAGCCAGGATGGCCAAACTTTGTCTCTCATATTTTAGACATATTATGAGGAAGGACCAACCATCCCTGGAGAAGGATATCATGTTTGGTAAGGTGGAGGGTCAGAGAAAAAGAGGAAGACCCCCAACGAGATGGATTGGCCAAGTGGCAGCAGCAGTGGGCTCAGGCATAGCAACGATTGTGAGGTTGGCACAGGACTGGGCAGCATTTCATTCTGTTGTACATAGGGTTGCAAACAACAACAAATAATAATAATAGTAATTTAGTTTTATTTCCATCCTTCACATTCCAACCACCAGTAGTTGCAAGTATGTCTTGATTGCATGTTTGATCAACTTCAGACTGAAGAAGTTGATAGAATTCTTCAGTTTCTTCATCACTAGTTTATATTTTATAATGCGTGCATTTGAATAACAGTCTCATTAACTGGTCTTCTTTGTAGGCATATGGGTATTGTAATAGTTAAGGTTCTGTGTCACTTGACTGGTCCAGTGTTCTCAGTAGTTTGTCAGTCAAGATGCAGCTATCCCCCACGATGTGATCTGATGCGATAAACCAATAAGAGAATTAAGGGTGGGATACACCGCCCTAATCCCACTACCCCCAGATCTGATTTATGGGAGATTTCCAAGGAGGTGGCATGCAACACCTTTGAACTCATAAGAGAAAAAAGGATCCAGAAGTGAACAGAGAGAGAGGGACCTACTCCCACCAAGAAAGAAGAGTCAGAAGTGGCGTGTGTGCTTTGGACCTAGGGTCCCACACTATGAAGATGCTAGATCCAGAAGAAGAATGATGTTGAGACTCATGGATATCTCCAAGGAATATTGGCTCTCCAGATCCTAAAAGGAGAAGACAAGGAACTTTACCCAAAGCCAATGAAGAGGAAAGCCTTCCCCAAGAGCCGGCATTCTGAATTTGGACTTCTAGCCTCCTAACCTGTAAGAGAATAAATTTCTAGTTGCTCAATCCACCCAATTGTGGTATTTCTGTCATAGCAGCATTAGCTAGATAACTAAGACAGAATTTGGTACTGGGAGTGGCATGCTGCTCTGATATCTAAAACGTGGACGCGGTTTTGGAAGCGGATAATGAGCAGAGGCTGGAGGAGTACTGAGTTGCCCAGTGGTTCAATCCCAGATTGACTACAGACTGTTGGTGGGATTATGGATGTCAAAGGCAATTCTGCTGAGAGTTCAGAAGGAAGTGAGAAGCAACAGCGGTGAAACTACAACAGCAGAACCAGGCGACTGACACAAAACGGGACAGAGCTGACCCAGGGAGAAAGAGAGCTGAGTGTCTTCATGCAGGAGGTTTCTCGGTAGAGTGGGGCACCTATGGGCACTTGTGTGTGAAGTTAGGCTCTCTGACCCACGGATAGCAAAAACTAAATATCTTTTGGCAAAGGCTTACTGGTGGAGTGGATTGCATCTGGACACATATCAGTAGAGCTAAGAAGCTTTGTGACACTTTGTTGAGCAGAGCAGAGACAGGCTGGTCTCTTCTATGAGATCAAAGAACCAGGAAGGAGAGCTAAATAGACAAAAGCACAGGAGGGAGAGTTGCCTTGGTCTTAAAAGGTAGACCCAAGACCACTGGAATTTCTAAGGGTGTGCCCAAAATCTCCTAAATTTCAAGGCATTGGCTTTTCACCAGTTCGGCTCTGGAGCGCAGGGCTGCCCAAAGCCAAGGGGGTAAAGTTACCCGTCCAGTGGACCTGGAGGTCAAAGCTGAAGTTTGGGGTTGAAGGACTTCTATCTAGACCCCAGAATGCATAGCCAACATCCAGAGATTAGAAGGCAGCACCATTGCTCAGAGAACAGAGGGTCTTATTCCATCACAGACAGCGCTGTGCTTCAAGGCAGATCTTGAAATGTTCTTTTTGATGATGAATGTGATTTCATTCCTCTTCAATTTGTCATCCCCAGTAGAGCAAATCATGTGATTGTCAGATTCAAAATGGCCAATGCCAGTTCATTTCAGCTCACTAACACCTAGCCTATCAGTCTTTATGCGTTCCTTTTCAATTTTGACAACCTTCCTAGTTTCATAGTTCTTATATTCCATGTAGCATAGTAGTTATGAATCGGGCTGCAAACCGCAAGTTCAGCAGTTCGAAACTACCAGCTGTTCCACGGGAGAGAGATGAGGCTTTCTGCTCCTGTAAAGATTTATAGCCTCAGAAAACCCGTACATGGTCACTATGAGTCAGAACCGACTCCACAGCACGTAACATCAACAACAATTAATAATGGATGTTTGCACTTGTTTCTCCTCATTTTGAGGTGTGCCCCATCATAAAACGATGGTCCCGAAAACTTTCCTCCATTCGAGTCATCATGGTCCGCTCTAGTTCAAGGAGGCAGCTCTTCCCCACTCGCATTTTTAGTGCCTTCCAACCTGAAGGACTCATCTTCAAGCGCTATATCTGACGGTATTCTGATACTATTCACAATGTTTGCATCTTCTGGCACTATATCTCACAACGTTCCCGTGCTAGTCATAAGATCTTCAGTGACTAAACAGTCTATAGCTTCTTCTTTCTAGAAGCTTTGCTGAAATCTATCCACCTTGGGTGACCCTTCTGCTATTTAAAATGCCGGTGGTATAAGTTCCAGAATCACAGGTCACCACAGTACGACAAACTGACGGATTAGTGGTGTGTGTGTGTGTGTGTGTGTGTGTGTGTGTGTGTGTGTGCCCTGAGTCAGTTCTGGGTGATAGTGACCATATACAGGGTGAGCATGGCTGGTTTGATCAGGGTTAGCTAAGGTCAGAGGGGGCCATTTAGCCTCACTCACCATCTGGTAAGCCACACACAATAATCTGGTTGTCCTACCTTGGAGGAGAGGTCCTACTACCGCTTCTTGTGGGTGGAGACCAGGGATACTGCTCAAAATCCTAAGGTACATAGAACAGCTTACTTCCCCTACAAACAGACTTTGATCCAGCCCCAAGCACTAATGGAGTGGAGGGTGAAAACCCCAGTTTAAGGGAAGAAGTCCATGCCTCCACTTAATACCAACGTCCAACAAGAGGGACCTACAACTAAATAGAAAAAAAAAGGTGGTTTCTCCTCCTCCTCTCCCAAATATCCAGGGACAGTCTCTACAGCTCAGCGTCTAGCACAGATCAGTGCAGTGTCTGGTCTACCAGTGGCTGTAACGCCTTCCATCACACCAAGATCTGGGCTGACTTGTGGAGAAAGCAATATTTAAAATGCAGAGGTTCCCTCCACAGTAAATCTCGCTCTGCAAAGGAAAAAAGGAAATATTGAGGTTGAAAGAGGTAACGCCAAGAGCAAGAGTTCCTCAAAGAGGGCCTGCCACCGGCCCAGGGGACATAATGGGAACCAGGCCAAGCAGGAAAAGGAACCAGATTTACTATCTGTCCAGACGGAAAGCCTGCAAACACCATTCTGGCTCCCAAACCAAGGCCTGGCTGAGTGTGGCTGGGGTCTGGGCCAGAGGAGAGACAGTGACTCGCCACATGGCTGGTCACCAGTCATGGCCCGCTGCAGCAAAGACAGCTCTGGAACGTCCATCAGTATGCCCCTGTGGACGGACTCCAGACAAAACCTTGGCCAAGGCCCACAGCACCAGTGTGAGGGCATGGTCTAGTAGTGTTCTGCTTGCTTTGGCAGCAACAAGCATTCTAAAAAATAATTGGTGCTGTTGCTAGCCACTGTCGAGTGGGCTCTGGCTCATGGGAACTTTATACATGACAGAACTTAAAACTGCCCTGTTCTTCTCTGGTATGTTTGTGTCCATCGTTGGAGTCCATGTAACCAACCCATTTGTCAGTTTGTTGTACTGTGATGGCTTGTGTGTTGCCGTGCTGTTGAAAGCTATGCCACCTGGATATCAAATATCATCGGAGTCCATGGTAGGCAGCCTTCAGTGGAACCTTCCAGACTAAGGTAACCTGGCAACCCACTTCCCAAACTTAGCCAATGAAAACCATGTGAATTACAAGAGACAGTGCCCAGTTCACTGATTTGGACACATCGTCTAGCAGATCACTCGCTGGACGGAGGTTCCTGTTTGGTGAAGCAGAGGGCCAGCGAGGGTGAGGGGGCCCCACGGTAAGATGGGTTGGTGCCACATTGACACAGGATCTGACAACATTGTTCTGTCGTTCACCAGGACGGCATGAGTCACTCTGTCTCACTAGGCACACACCCTGTCAGCTGGGGGTGCTGCACAGCGGCCATTTGAACAACATCTGACCACATACTGCCCATGTTTTCCAGCCACCAGGTGTTGAGAGAAGCAGGCGAAGATCTGGCCACACTCACAGGCCTTCTCACTGAGTGGATGGATGTGCTGGTGTTGCGCCCCGGAGTTGGGCTTGAAGCTCTTCCACAGATTTCATAGAAATGCGACTCCCTGCTTCATGTGCCACCCTGCCAGAGCCAAAAGCTCACACCTTGGCCACAGGCTGCCCAGCTCGGTCTGCTGCAATCCCTAAGCAATCTTCTTCTTCATGAAGGGTGTCTAGCTTCTGGTGGTCAGCCAACACTCAGATCAATCCCAAACTGCACAAAAACCAAAGCTGTCCCCACACTTTGGTCTCCAAGGCAGGGTCCCGAACAGGCTGTTCAACACTCCTGCATCCTGACCCACCCCAGAAACCCCTGGCTCAGGCTCAGACCCAGACTCAGGCCAGGGGACCCAGAGCCCTCAGCTCCTCCTCTGACTGCAGCTAGAAAGCCCCTCAGGGCTGGACACAGGTGCTGGGTTGAAGGTTATGGAGGTGAAGCAGAATCTCATGGTGTCTCCGGTAATGAGGGACTGGCAGAGGCCAGGCGAGAACTCCTGATGTCCTCCAGACCTCCTGAAGTGGTGTGCACCTGAGATTGCCATCCCCCAATCCCTGCTGGCCTGAGTGCATGTGGAGATCTCAGGTGGACGCCCCTTCAAGTCATAGGGCTGCAGACCCTCGCAGTGAGCTCAGCTTCCAGCCCACACCTCTGTTATATTAGCCACCGGATTGGGAGCAAACAGTCTTTTATTTTTATTATTATTATGAAGTGAGTGATAGTTTATATGGGAGGACATCAGCTTTGCATTCATCTTACCATATTTTGTTTCATTCCAATGATTACAATCACTGCTATGCATCATCATTCAACAACATTTACTTCCATTCCCTCTGTTGTGTGTGTTTTTTTGTTTTGTTTTGTTTTGTTTTTGGGATGTACACCGGAGCACTCAGGAATATACAACCATTCATACAACCAAAGGGAACAGCCCACATGCCTCCCCCTGCCCTCCGGCCACCAGCACACAGCCCCTCTCCCTCTGTGAGTCTTGAGTCCCCAGCCACTCCATCTCTCCACATCATTGACTCTGCCTCCATCTCTGGCATCACTCTTTCTCTGGGTAGGGTCCTGCACTCCGCTCTTTTTCTTTGATGGTCCCAGGGACCTCCACTCCTGGACTGCAAAGACAACCACTCCCCCCTTTTGTTGCAAAACGTCCACCTTTACATTAGGAGCAAACACTCTTGCACCTTCCTTCGCAGCTGAGAACACTGTGCTCGTGGGGAGCATGGCCTCAGAGCACAGTTGGCTTAGACTCCACACATGCCATGTGATCTCAGATGTCATGTGACCAGAACATTGTGTGAACACCATATTATATCAATAGTGTTCACATACCATCCAAACTGTGCAATGACCTCTGTCACAGATTATGAATGTTAAGTGACACACACCTGTACTACCTGTTGTTGTAAGTGCTGTCAAGTTAGTACTGACTCCTAGTGACCCTGTATAGGGTTTCTAAGGAACAGGTGGTGAGTTTGAACCACCGACATTGTAGCTAGCAGTCCAGTGCTTTTTGCACAGCAGTACCTGTGGACTCTTGTACTTAATTAAATGTAAAGGGTGGAACCATTCTCCCCTCTTCTTTATGAAGGAGAATACAGAGAACCAGAGAGATTTGGGAACGTGCCCAGGGTCACATAGCTAGTACAAGGTACGTCTCCTCCAGAGTCCACACTCTTTGTAACTGTAAGAGGGGGCTTCAGAAAGGTCTTGTTGTTGTTGTTGTCAGGTGCCATCAAGTCGGAACTGACTCATAGTGACCCCATGCACAGCAGAATGAAACAATGTCCGATCCTGGGCCAACCTCACAACCTCACTTGAGTCCATCAATGCTGCCACCTGACCAATCCATCTCGTTGGGGGTCTTCCTCTTTTTCTCCGGCACTCCATCTTACCAAGCACGATATCCTTCTCCAGTGACTGTTCCCTCCTGACAATATGTCCAAAGTATGAGAAACGAAGTTTAACCATCTTGGCCTCTAAAGAGCATTCTGGCTTTACTTCTTCCAAAACAGATCTATTGGTTCTTTTGGCAGCCATGGCACTTTTAGTATTCTCCTCCACACCACAATTCAAAGTCATCAATTCTTCTATGATCTTCCTTATTCACTGTCCAGCTTTCTCATCCATATGAGGTTATTGAAAATACCATGGGTTGGGTCAGGCACACCTTAATCCTCAAGCTGACCTCTTTGCTCTTCAACACTTTAAAAAGTTCCTGTGCAGCAGATTTGCCTATTGCAACATGTCGTCTGATCTCTTGACTGCTGCTTCCACGAGTGTTGATAGTTGATCCAAGAAGAATGAAGTCCTTGACAACGTCAATCTTTTCTCCATTGATAAGAATCTTGTTTATTGGTCCAGTGGTGAATACCATACAATCAGGGAATGAAAAATTGAAAAGGAATGGTGTTGCATTAATTGTTATTGACGGAGCTCCTCACTGCACGTCTACCCGATCTGCCTTCTTGATTGTATTGTTGTTGTTGTTAAGTGCCATCAAACCAGTACTGACTCATAGTGACCTTTTGCACAGCAGAATAAACACTGCCTGATCCTGGGCCAACCTCACTATTGTTGCCACACTTGAGTCCATCGATGCTGCCACTTGGCCAATTCATCTCATTGTGGGGAGGGGGGGTCTTCCTCTTTTTCTCTGACCCTCCACCTTACCAAACACAATATCCTTCTCCAGCAACTGGTCCCTCCTGACAATATGTCTGAAGTATGAGAGACCAGGTTTGGCCATCCTGGCCTCCAAGGAACACAGAAAGGTCTTGGAAAACTGGAATTGAAAGATAATGGATTTTTCCATGAACTATTTGAAGCCCCCTCATATTGGTCCAAAGGTCCACTGTCAAACAAGAGGCAGATGGGCAGCTCACTTCCTAAGCCTCAAGTCATGATGAGGTGAGTGATGTCAGCTCCCTCCACTGCATCCAGGATTGTCCAGGGGTCACTTGACAAACGCCACCATTCCAAGACAATGTCAGCCTGTGCAGTTCAGGTACCACACTCTCACCTGAGGCATATGAGGACTTTGCCACTCCTTTCCTATGTCCCCTGTGGTCCTGGGATTGATTCTACCCCAAATGCTTGGAGACGGAGGACCATAGGCTCAAGACAACTGATCTTTGCATGAGAGGCTGTTGCATTTACCTCCGTGAATGCTCACCCAGCCAGTGACGGAGTGGTAACTTCATTCAGAGCTCTGGGTTCATTTAGATGAGGTATCTTCACTGGTTACTCCTGGCTGGTTATTTGTACAACTTCCTCTTCTCTTCAAAGAGTTCTGAAGATGGGGCCATTTAACAGCACACTGCGTTTGCTACACAAACTATTGATTGCCCATTTTTAGACCATTTTCTCACACAGCCTCCTACTGGGAATGGAGAATGGAGTTCCACTGACAAGGTGCACCCTTTTCTCAAGTTCACCACCAGAACACTTCCGTTACAAGACTCAGGATGTTCTTATCTTTATTTCTTCCCAGAGACTCTGCTAGTCAAGAGAAGCCTGCACTCTGATGGTTTGTTTTGATTTTGTTCAAGTGAGCCCAACCACACACACTCCGGTGAGAGTGCAATGCTGTGTCCAGAAAATAGGGAAATAGTGGGCTGGAGAAATCTCATTCATGCTTACCTAAAAGAGGGTTTGTGACCCGATGGCTAGCCACAGACAGGGGACAGATGTATGCTTCGGTTTGGAAAAATCTCACGGACATGTTTTCACATCCTGAGCTGAGACAGAGAATTTCCCAAAGGGCTCCTCAGCGACAGCAGATTGACTTAGATTCAAGGTAAACAGAAGGTTCACCTTCAACATCTACCTTCAGCATCGGGACAGTGGGGCTGATAGTGTGTATGGTGGGGAGGAGGGAGGGAGGGGGCAGGCTGTGTGTGCCAAGCATTCAGAACTCACAAACACCCAGACATTTTGCATCATAAAGTTACCTTAATGCGCAAAAACCAGACTGAAGTTGGCCCTTGTCTCTAGGCACTAGCTCACAGGAGACGGTGTACCTGAGCCCAATGTGTCTCCCTGGGACCTGTCGGCGAACCCCAATGATTGAATTTAACCATTTGTTATCATACTCAAAACATTACAGCTGGTATCTCCTAAAGAAAAATAACATTTTAAAATATAATCATTTTACTAAGGTGGCACCTCTATCAAATGCCGCCAACTGTTTCACAACCTATTAATTAAAGTCAACTTAATGACTCAGACATGTAAAAGTCTCACCTTCCCTGTCTCTCCTTGGCTAATGCACACACAGACAGAGAATGAGGTGGGATCATATTAAGGCCAGATGCAGATAGGCTCAGAGATTCAAATGAAGGTTTAATTAACTTGCTTAGTATAAGAAGCTCTGAACACTGGGGGATTTTACACAGTTACATGGGATCTGTAATAAGCGGACACAACAGGCTCCCCACAACCATGATGTGTGCAGGGATATTGACTCGCGCCTGTGTACATGATCGAATGCCTGGAGCCTGTCGATTCTGGAAGAAAAATATTTGGAAATATACTTAGAGATCATCCTTAGGCTATATGTACATACAGTCTGGGAAAAGAAGGTTGCATTCAGTCAAGCTAGCTGTGGTGTTGTAAACAGCCAGTTGGAGTCTTCAAACGATTAACTGGTCAATACATGAGTTATTGATTGCCGGCTCAGACTGTTTCTCACTCATCTAACAGCCCAAAGTGAGTTGAGAGAGTCCCCGTAACCTGCATCCATTCCTCAGGTCCAACCACTGGGACACTCCTGGGTGTAAGTCAGTGGTTTGTTTAGATCTTTGGGTGAGGAGGAAAATGGAGTAGAAGTCAGTCATCCATGTACAGAGCATTTTATTGTGCTTTGCTCTCTTGCTCTGCACAGACACCACACTGGTAACAAATAGAAGGTTTGCGACAACTCTGAATGGAGCAAATCCACGGGCACCATTTTACTATCCACTTGTGCTCACTTCTTACGCCTGCACCTTGTGTTGGTCACCTCCCCAGCAGGTCAGACTTTCTCATAACGGTATTTCACACTGAATAAAATACAGTCTAGTGGCAACTTCACTTTTCTATGCACTGGGAAATTAAAAAAAAAAAAAAAAAGTGTGACTCACTTTATTGCGATATTCACTGAATTGTTGGCAATCTGGAGCTGTTCCCACAATATGTCCAAGATATGCCTGTAGGTTTGTTGTTGCTAGCACCAATTCATAGTTACCCCATGCACAACAGAACGAAACACTGCCCAGTCCTGCGCCATCTGCAAAATTGTTGCTATGCTTGAGCCCACTGCATCTGCCACTGTGCCAAACCATCTTCCTCTTTTGTGCTGACCCTTTACTTTACCAAGCAGGATGTCCTTCTCCAGGGACTGGTCACTCCTGACAACATGTTTGAAGAACAAGGAGCATGCTGACTGTACTTCTTCCAACACAGATTTGTTGGAAGATTTGTTCTTCTGGCAGTCCATGGTACCTTCAATATTCTTCTCCAACATGACAACTCAAATACATTCATTCTTCTACAGTTTTCCTTATTCATTATCCAAGTTTCCCATGCATATGAGGCTACTGGAAATACCATGGCTTTGGGCTAAGCATTGTTACCTCATCTTGGGAACAGGGGAGTGTTTGTGGGTAACTTTACTATGAGCTACTAGACTGTTCCCTTCCTAGCTCAGGACTAATTTCATGGTTAAGTACGAACACCAACAGTTTGTGACCAACAACTGCTGTGGTTAGCTCTCTTGGAGTCAAACTGCTATTCATAGTCTTTCAACCCACAGCAGGGTTGGACCATTGTGACCCATGTGATTTTCAGAAGTGGATTGACAGATGTTTCTTGCTAGTCTGTCTCAGTCTGGAAGTTCACTGACAGTTGGCAGTTCAGAATCACAGTAACACACACACACACCTCCACTGACAGTTGGCTGCAGGCTGACTATGAGATACACTGGCCAGGGTCTTCTGCATACAAGAAGCTGAGCCACCCTTTGGACCACTGGTAGTCTTTGTAACATTTGCTTCAGCCAACAGTGTCTTTCTTTTCCTCAGCTAAGCAGATTTCAGATGCAATACTTTGTAAGGAAATCACAGGAAACCTGACAGTTTTGTCTGTGAGTTGATTGACAACATGAGAGAATCCCTCAAGAGATGGTGAGTGAGCATTGAAGAAAGACCCTTCCTTCCGAAGGACAGCGAATAGGGAGGCTTTCTTCTCTCCATCCATGTCCTGCCCCCATATCCTCCCTTCATCTCACCACCCTCCAAATCCAACATGGCAGCTGTACTTCGCTTCCATCATCTGTCCACTACAGAGACCACAAGGAGCTCTGCTGGCAGCACAGTGATAAAGTGCTCAATGGCTAACCAAAAGGTCTGCAGTTCAAACCCACCAGTTAGCCTCTATGAAGATGACAGCCTTGGAGACCCTATGGGGCAGTTCTACTCTGCCATGTTGTTGTTGTTAAGTGCCATTGAGCTGGTTCCAACTCCAAGAAGCAGCTGGTGGGTTTGAACTGCCAACCTTGTGGTTCACAGCAGAGTGCTGATCCTACAGCGCCATACCAGCAGTCCAAAAGGCGTCTCTATGAGCCTCAATCAATGCAAGAGTGCCAGAAGAGACCATGTCCTGGGGAGCAAGCCCAACAATCTGTTTCCTGTAGAATCAATGTTAGCCATGCACAGGTGCCAAGAGTGGATTTACACATGCCAAGGGGTTCCTTGGACTTGCCTTGGGAAGGTCACATGGGCTAGCAGGCCCTCTGGTAGTCTAGTCTCAAGTGGGAGGAGGCACCTTAGCAAGGTTGACCCAGGCCCTGCTAGTTCCTGGTTCTTACATTTAGCCCTAGACATGCAGCCAATCCCCTGATGGGCAGGCTCCTTTGGATAGCTCATTCTGGACTTACATCATGAGTATCTGGGTCGTAAAGACATCAAGACTCATTTCTGGTGGCTGAGTAAGAGAATTCCAAATGAGCAAAATTACGTAGTGTGTCATTGTTCCTATATGAACTGTATTTCTGAAGAACCAAATAAACCTAGTTGATGAGGTACAGCTCTTCTTGAAAGAAGAATTCCAGCTGATAAAACGGAAAGGATGCTGGAATGAACAATCACCATGTTACAAACCACAATGAAATCGCTGATTCAAGAAATGGCCATCTATAGATAAAACCAGCTGCTGAAAGGCTGAATGGAACTTTGTGATGGAGGAGTTTGACTAACGTGGGATTGATTTTAGGGTCATTAAGATTCGTTTTGGAAGAAACGCAGTCAGATTGTTCCTTGGAGGCCAAGATGGCCAAACTTCGCCTCTCATACTTTGGACATATTGTCAGGAGGGAGCAGTCGCTAGAGAAGGATATCATGTTTGGTAAGGTGGAGGGTCAGAGAAAAAGAGGAAGACCCCCCCAACGAGATGGATTGGCCAAGTGGCAGCATCGATGGACTCAAGCATGGCAACAGTAGTGAGGTTGGCCCAGGATTGGGCAGTGTTTCGTTCTGCTGTGCATAGGGTCCATATGAGTCGGTACCGATTCGATGGCATCTAACAACAACAGCAAGAACGGGATACTAAGAAGCGACAAGCTTTGTGACACAATGTAACATATACTTCAGTCTCACCCTGGGAAGATCCTTGCCAAAAACCCTGAACCTGAGTCTAATCAAGTCTTATGACTGAACTTGCATCTGGCAGGAAATATGGGGAGGGACTAACATGGTGGATGAGACAATGAGCCAGTCAACAGACAAGGACATTCTAAAGAGGACAACAGAGCTGGTTTCTGCAACCAAAGGCATGAAACAAAACAAAAAATATGGTAAGTACTGGACCACAAGGTTGGCTTGAACCACAAAGTTGGTGGTTCAAACCCACCAGCTGCTCCTCAGAAACCCTATACAAGGTCACTCTAAGTCAGAACTGACTCAATGGGATTTAATAACAACAACAAGAGACTTAGTAAGAACAAAGCAAATGTGGATCTTATTTGAATCAAGGTTTAAACAAACCAGCTTTAAGGACACCTGAGATTCAGAAGAGGTTTGACAGTGGACTGGGCATTGGATGATTCCAAAGTTGGGTTTATTTACTTAGCTGTCGGTTGGCCGCGAGATCATAGCATTGTGCTTAGGAGAGAGACAATAAGTTGAAGTAAAATGAAATCCTATCAGGAATTTTCTTTTAAGTACTTTAACAAGAAAATAAAAATAAAGTAAGGAAAAGTCTTGATAATTATTCAACCTGGGTGTGGTTGTTGTTAAGTGCTTACAACACTTTATGGGCCTGTTGTTGTTAAGCGCTGTCGAGTGGATTCTGACCCATAGTGACCCTGTATAGAGTTTCCAAGGAGCAGCTGGTGAGCTTCAACCACTGACCTTGCAGTTCAAACGGCTTTGCAGTCTGACGCGTTAGCCCACAGTGCCACACCAGGATGCTTAGAAGGTGAATAACACCACCAGGAGGTCCATGGTGGTGGTGGTTTGCCGTGGAGTCGGTTCCGACTCATAGTGACCCTGTACAGGATTTCCGAGGCGGTAAATCTTTACGGGAGCAGAACGCCTCATCTTTCTCCCATGGAACAGCTGGTAGTTTCGAACTGCTGACCTTGAGGTTAGCAGCCCGAGTCGTAACCATTACGCTACCAAAGCTCTTTAGGGAGATTCGTAGTTTCTAGATAAGCCACTAGGTGAGCACTACATAAAAAGAGCAGCTTGTGTCCAAATATAAAGCTCAGAAGGCAGGAAGGATAGGAACACAGGGCAAATATGCCCAGGAAGGAAGTGGGACGAATGCTGTCTCATTATGAGATACCACCAGTCTCACAGAGCAAGAAGGGCGTAAATGGCTGAATGGGAAAAATCATTTTCTCTTTGAACTTTCACTCAAATCTCAACAAAAAGCAAAAAAGAATAGAGTGGAGATGAAATGCATAGAAATCTTGTCTTTTCCAATTGTTCTTTCAGTTACACAAGTGTGAGGACTGGGTCGTGAAATAAATAGTTTTTCTTGCTTGGAATTACCTTTGGAATGTTTGGTAAGCACAGTTCTAGAACTGGGCATGATTTTCTGTGAACACTAATGACATATAACTTACTGTTTCAACTTCATAGGGCTATGGACGCTTATTCCGTTTGAAAAATAATTTCCAAAGATGGTACAAGATTTGAATGCACTAAGGAAAAGTGTATAACACAATATAGGATTTCCTTGAAATTATGGTCACCTGTTCTGATGTGAACATCTGGAATGAATTACTGTCCCTGTCAGATGTAATTGAGAGGAACAAGAAAATTTAGCGCCTACAGAGCAGGAAAGTAGAGTTTTAAATATTTGGCATTTCTTCAGCTAACACTAGGCAAACCATCCCCATTACAACAGCACAAGGAAACATATACACATCACGCCTTCTAGTCCCACTCCTTCTTACCGAGTGTGTGCCCGGAGGAAGACAACGCAAAGTTGAAGGAAGACGGGTGTGATACTCTTGTACATTTTGATGAGGGATGGAACATTCTGCTGGTACCTTGCAAGCTGTATCCACTGGAATCCTGGTGGTGCTGAGGACTAAGCATTGGGCTGCCAAATGCAAGGTCAGTAGTTCAAACCCACCAAACACTCTTCAGGAGATCGATGAGGCTGTAAAGACTCAGTGTCAGAAACCCTAAGGGACAGTTCTCCTGCGTCCTGCAAGGGCACTATGGGCCAGAATTGATTCCATGACCCTGGTGGTGAGTGGACTGTAATCACTGTCCAGAAGAGCCCCCTCCAGCTGCCCATCACAGCCTGGTAGGGACATAGGAACAAAGTTAAGGAGGACACCTTGCTGAGGTTGTCACTCCTGGGGAAGAAGGTGGAGGGGACCATTTCCCTGTTTGATGGCTCCTGCTTTGGACATTTTGTTATCATTGCTTTTCATACTAATCGGTCTACCACGGCCTCTTACACCATGCCATGTCTCATTCTGGCTCGGGGCAACCTCACGTATGTCAGCGTAGAACTGCTTCATGAAGTTCTCAGTGGCTGTGTGCTTTCAGAAGTAGAACACCAGACCTCTCATCTGAGGCAAAGCTGGGTAGACTTGAACCATGGCCAACCATTTGGTGAGTAGCTGAGTGCTTAACCTTTTACTGCAGTCAGGGATGGCTAGCTTACTGAGGGCCCTGTTTTTTTAAAAATTTAACTATTTGGCCCACGTTGTAATCCTAGATTTAGACAGAATGAGTCTGGTACATCCTAAAATGACTGCAAATTTAACACCTGCACCGAAAACATGCAGCTGCCTGCTTTGGGGATCAGGAAGCACCCAGAGAGGAGGTCCACCTGTGTCCCCCTAGGCAGGTGGGCTTCTCTTGGTCCACTGATATTCCCCCATGTAAACTATCCTCAATTCACATTAAAAACTTTCAAAAAAAAAAAGAGTGGTGACCCAACGGAATGTGGAAATCATCAGACAATATCATTAATATCACATGCAAGTAAAATTTTGCTAAAGATAATACAAAAATAATTTGCAACTGAACATTGAAAGAGAACTTCCAGAGGTTCAAGCCAGATTCTGAAGAGAACGAGGGATATCATTGCTGGTGTCCGATGGATCTTGGCTGAAAGCATAGAATATCAGAAAGATGTTTGCCTGTGCTTTATTGACTACACAAAGGCTTTTGATTATGCAGATCAGGATATACTATGGACAACATTACAGAGAATGAGTATTCCAGAATACTTAGTTGTGCTCATGAGGAACCTGTACATAGATCAAGAGGCAGTTGTTCGAACAGAACAAGGGAACACCAAATGATATTAAATTAGGAAAACTGTGAGCAGAGTTGTAGTCTTTCCCCATACTTATTCAATCTGTATGCTGAGCAAATCATCTGAGAAGCTGGGTTCTATGAAGAAAAGTATGGGATCAGGATTAGAGGAAGACTCATTAACAACCTAAGATGTGCAGACAATACAACCTTGCTTGCTGAAAACAAAGAGGACTTAAAATACTTATTGATGAAGATAAAAGACTACAGCTTTGGTATGGGTTGCACTTCAATGTAAAGAACACAAAAATCCTTGCCACAAGACCAATAAACAACATCCTTATAAATGGGAAAAGACAGAAGTTGTCAAAAACTTCATTTTGCTCAGATCAACCATCAACATCCACGGAAACAGCAGTCAAGAAATCAAATGACATATTGCCTTGGGCAGATCTGCTGCACAAGCCTTCTTTAAAGTGTTGAAGAGCAAAGATATTAGTTGGAAGACTGAGGTGTATCTGACCCAAGCCATGGTGTTTTCAATAATCTCCTATGCATGTGAAAGGTGGACAGTGAATCAGGAAGATAGTAGAATAATCGATGCATTTGAGTGATGGTGTTGGAGGAGAATATTGAAAGTACACGGACTGCCCAAAGAACAAACAAATCTATGTTGGAAGAAGTACAGTCAGAACGCTCCTTGGAAGCCAGGATGGGCAGACTTAGTCTCTCCAACTTTAGACATATTATCAGGAGGGACCAATCCCTGCAGAAGGATAGCATGTTTGGCAAAGTGGAGGGCAGGAGAAAAAGAGGAAGACCCCCAGTGAGATGGATTAGCATAGTGGCAGCAGTAATGGGCTCACGTTTAACAAGGACTGTGAGGTTGGTGCAGGACCGGACTGTGTTTCATTCTGTTGTGTATACGGTCACTGTGAGTCAGTGCTGATACCACGGCACCTAACAACAATAACGTATCTCAGCTGCTGTCTGCACAGGAAATCCATCACATTTACCTGAGAGGAGGCTTCTATATCTATAGACACATGTGCATACCTATCCACACGTCACACAGCAACATACACACTATATGAGGACAGAAGTTTTCATACACACATGTCTGGCTACACACTTGCATGTGTGGATCAGCCCTGTACACATTTGTTGTTGTTAAATGCTGTCCTGTTGCTTCACCTCAGCCACTCTCTGTAGTGTTTTGAATCC
Organism: Chrysochloris asiatica; assembly: GCF_000296735.1. Taxonomy (NCBI): domain Eukaryota; kingdom Metazoa; phylum Chordata; class Mammalia; order Afrosoricida; family Chrysochloridae; genus Chrysochloris; species Chrysochloris asiatica. The sequence goes on along the minus strand of NW_006408623.1, from coordinate 6,051,114 downwards.
TGGCAAGAGCAGACCGTCTCACCTCTCTCCCATGGAGGTGCTGTTGGGCTCAACCCTTGTGGTGTGCAGTCCAATGCTTACCTTACAGGGCCACCACACTTCCTACACATGTGAATACAGATCCGTGTGTGTCATACACACACCAGCCCTCCCTGAGGTATGCCTGCAAATGCACAAGTGCACGTGTGTCTGTACATGTTTGGATCTGTCTGCATGTGTATGGATGTGTCTGCACTTGTATGGGCATGCCTGTATGTGTATGGACATGTCTGCACATGTGTGGGCATGTCTGAATATGTATGGATGTGTCTGCACGTGTATGGACACGTCTGCACATGTACAGACTGTCTGTACATGTATGGCTGTGTGCAAATGTATGGACTGTCTCACGTGTATGAGCATGTATGTACATGTATGGATGTGTCTGCACTGTATGGGTGTGTATGCACATGTGTATGAGTGTCTGCACTTGTAATGAGCGTGTCTACACATATGTGGACATGTATGGATGTTCACAAGCACGGGTGCAGAACTAGCAGTCCACATACTCAGGAGAGCGTGCGCGCGCGCGCACACACACACACACACACACACACACAGGAGCCTGGCAGGGAACTGCATGTGTTTTCATTAGTTGGTATATCTTTCCCGCTCCTCACAGGTGGCTCATCCTGGAAGACAGCCGCTACAAGGGCAACTTCTGGCCCCAGGGGCTCCAGGAATCCTAAGTTCACAATCGATCTGCCTCACCCTTGGCATCAGGCAGCTCGTCAGAGAGCAGAGCCCACAGCCCGTGGGCAGAGCTGAGCACCAGGGCTGGCAGTCTGCAGAGTGAGCAGAGATTTCTCAAAGAAGAGAGGCTGCGAACAGGAATGGAGCCCCCTCCAGCTGGAAGCCTACCCCTGTCTGGGTGAGGGGCATGGGGCCACGGGGGCCATGCACAGTCAGGACAACCCAGCCTCGGGTCCTGGACCTAGGCCATACGTGCCAGGGTCTCCTGAAGGCAGACGTCCATCCCCGGACCCTTCTCTGCATCCATCTGCCTAGCTTGAACCTCAGCCACCTCCCCTCATACCAGCCGTGTACCGTTCTCCACACCACACTTCCCTTGTCTCCCAAATAAGGGTGGGGGGGTGCTAATGAGGGTGCTCTGGTAGGTAGTGGTTACGTATTGGGCTGCAAACCTCCAGGTCAGCAGTTGGAAACTACCAGGAGTTCCGGGGCAGAAAGATGAGGCGTTCTGCTCCCATAAAGATGTACAGCCTCGGAAACCCTGGGCAGGGTCGCTATGAGTCGGAACCGACTCCACGATACTTACCAACAATGAGGGTGCGTGAGAATACGGCAGGTCCCCAGCCCTGGCCTCTGGAGGAGTGCCGAACTTTCAGAACTTTTCTGCCTCCTCCTCAGCCCATTTTCCAACTTAAAATGTGCTCGGCACTTGCAGACAGAACTCGTAACGGTGCAAATCAATGTGCTCTAAGAGAAAGCACAAATGTCCAATTGCGGGATAAAGGGAGCGTTGAAGAGCACATTTCTTAACATGATTGCTTAATTGTGGAGGCGTTCAATTTCTAGAAATGCCGGTGGACCTCCGCTATGCAATGAGACGTGGCTGCCTCACACGGAAGCGAACTTCAAGGCGAGTAACTCCGAGATTCTAGAACAATCAATACCTCCTGCTCATCAAGCCTGTTTGCTGGAGAGGAAAAGAACCCCAGCCCCCCATCGCCCCAGCAAGTCCCGTGGGTGGGTGTCTGATTACAAGCACTGCACCATGCCAGAAGCCTTGCTATTTATGGGAAGAGTTCATCCTGCATCCCTTGTGAGACTTTATGGGAAGGGTCCAAACGGTCAGTTTGGCCAGAACACTGTCCCTTTTGCCTGTACCCTTCTTGCCCCCACCCACACCCCACGCTTCTACAGCGAGGCATTCTATCTGTTAGACCCATCCACAGGGCCACGGGTCCAGTTATGTCTTCCAACAATGTGTCCTGCACAATGTCACTGCCCCCACCATGGCAAAGATGTGGTGAAACCGTGTGAACTTGCTCACCACCAAGCAGCAGGTGACACCAACGAAGACCCTGCAAATCTTGCTCCATACATGCCTGTGCTTACTGGTAGCTCCGGCCCTGACCTTCAATCACCTTGTTGGTTTCCTTGGTTGGGGTCTGAGTGGACTCTGACCCAGCAGAATGAGATGGTGCCCAGTCCTGCACGGCTTTTTGATAGCTCAGTTACTGTTTGGGTCACTATGACTTCTGAGCACCTTCCAGCCTCAGGGGGCTCATTCACCAGCTTTCTGTCAGTGTTCTGTTGCCATCCCTAGGGTGTCACTGACTGGCTTTCAGAAAGAGAACCCCAGACCATCTTTGTTGGCCTGTCTTGGTCTGGAAGCTCCCCTGAACCTTGCCCATCCTTCACCAATGATGAAATGCTGGTTGGCATATTTTCCAGCATCCCAGCCACCACAGTACAACAAGCTCACAGAGAGGTTTGGGCCAGACATCTTACAAATGCTTGCTAAGTGCCTGGTCTGTGAGGCCACGGCTCAAGAAGTCTGAGGTGCCAGGCCAGAACTCTCTAAATCTGTGTCTATCTTAGTGTCTGCCGCTCGGCAGACAGGTGGTGCCGTGGGCTCCAACATCCTACACAGCGCCATCCCTGCACCCTCTGGGGATTCCATCATAAAAGAGACTTGGCATTCTAGCTGTACTTGGGGTACTTCCCAAGGGAAGCTGTACTTCTGGGTGCGGGACCTGATACCACACTGAGCCTGGTGCCACCGTGTGGCTGTGACTGGGATTGCAATGTCCTGAGGCTCACTGCTTGTGTTCCTGCCATATGCCTGCTGCCTCACCAGGCCACGTGGGTGGCAGTGAAGGAAAAAGGCCAATTTTGGAGTCACTCTGCCTAGGTTCAAATCCCAGCTCCACAAGGTTCCTAACTAGAGGACGTCTCCCAGCTCCCAGCTTCACTCCAGGGGCTCAGATGCTCTCACCTGGTCCCAAGGGCATGATGAGCTCAGATGTGTGAGACCCTCGGCTCTCTCTCCTGGTCACAGAGCACATGTCCTCAGCTACTGTTCTATTTGTCAGGGGAAGCACGGAAGCTGGGCCCTGCACTGGAGACTGTCTAGTGTTCCTAACATGCTGGTCTGTCCCTGGAGGACAAGATGGCCAGGGCCCAGCCTGCATGACAGAAGCGAGGGTCTCACTGGTCTTTAAATATGTCTAAGGAATGCCCTCCCCCCGCCAGGAGGCCTGGTGATGCAGCGGTCACCCTCTTGGCTGCTAACTACAAAGTCAATGACTCAAACTCACCAGTTGCTCCAAAGGATGGGTCAGGGCAGTCTGTTGCTGTAAACACTGACAGCCTGAGAAACTCTATGGGGTCACTCTATCTGTCCTATAGGGTCGCCATGAGTCAAAGTTGACTTGAGAGCAGTGGATTTGGGTTGAAGGAACCCCCAGTGGGATCCACAGCGTTCTGGAGAAGCTGGTCCCTGCTTCCTGGGGCTTCTTCACCCTCATTCTAACTTTGCTTCCAGTGGCGTCCTGGTGAAGCCAGGCGGTGGGTCTGCCACAGAGCTGCTCTACATGCGGGTCCCCACGTGCGGCCTCTGGGGGCTGGGAGGGAGGCATGGAAACTTCCTGGAAGGAAACAGATGAGTTGCTTTCATCAACAAGCATAGACACTAGTTTGAAAAAAAAAACGATTCCCTCTTCACACCTTACTGTAATTTTCCAATTAATTGTGATTTAAATATGTTAATGCAGCTAACTAGGTTGTGCATCGGCTTAAAGACTTTCTGAATAATGAAGCAAGAACTTCTGGTACACACACCCAAGAGGAAACCTTCCACTGATGAAGCCAGAGTGAAGACAGACATGGAGTCAGACAAGGGCACAGCCCAACCCTTTCTGCCGAGAGCAGCAGACATTCTCCACATACATTGAAGGGGTCGGACTTCTGACCCCATGTTTCCCTCTCAGTAGCCTACCATAGTGGTTATGAGTTGGGCTGCTAATCTCACAGTCAACAGTTTGAAACTACCAGCAGTTTTGCCGGACAAAGATGAGGTTTTCTGCCCCCATAAAAATGTACAGTGTTGGGAACCCTATACAGGGTCATTATGAATCACAAGCAACTCCATGGAACATCGTCACCACCACCGTCACCACCACCGCCACCGCCACCGCCACCGCCACAGCCACAGCCTAATGCTGGGGTAGTTCAGTGGTAGAATTTTCGCCTTCCACAAGGGAGACCCAGGTTCGATTCCTGGCCAGTGTAGCTCATGCCTGTCTGTTAGTGGAGATGTATATGATGTTATGATGCCCTGGTGTGACACTGTGGGATACAGTACTGGACCACAAGGTCAGTTTGAACCTCCAGGTTGGCATTTCAAAACCACTAGCTGCTCCTCAGAAACCCCATACAGGGTCGCTATTAGTCGGAACCGACTCAACTGGCACTTAACAACAAGACCATTGACACTGAATGGGTTTCAGAAGAGCTTCCAGACGAAGACAGGCTAGATAACTCCCCAAACTCAGCCAATGGAAGCTCCATGAGCACAAGGCCACAAGGTCGTATCTGCCCTTGATCCTGAGGACCACAGAGGGCTCTGCTATACAGGGACCACCATAACTTGGGACCAACTAGAGAACACTCAACAGCAAGCACCTAAGGCAGCTTCCCAAAGAATCCCATTCCTGTTTCCACCCTTCTTCATTTTCCCTCTGCATTTGGGAGACGTGTTGGTGAGGTCACTGCCAGGAGCCAGATGCCCTCCCTTCTCAGGGTAAACCAGCAGAAACAGAGATGATAGGACTTGCTGACCTCACTGGTCAGAGCTGCTAAAATTTGAATAAATCCTCTCTCTGCTGGGGTCTGGGGAACACTCAGACAAACAGAGCAGAGATGCATGGACAAGATCCTGCCACCTGAAGCCACAACTGCTGTCCCAGGGTGTATTCTGAAAGACTGTGTCAGAGACATGGCTCTGGCCCTTCCTGGGTGTTACCTCAACACAGTATTCATCCATTTGGCCCTCGCCGCCTCCCCATCTGCCCCAGGGCCACTCACTGACCTTGGAATGGTTGTAAAGATTAGAGGGCCCAGGACATGAAACGAGAGTGGGAATACCCTGTGTGTGAGGAGGTGGAGACAGGAATCCCAGGTTGGCAGGAGTAGGTGGGTCCTCAACATAGACTGTGCTTCTTTGTGCAAGTGGCAAAAAGCTTGTACCTGGCTGACAGGTGGTCAAGGTCTCCCCCAAACGTTAGGGTGGTCTTGGGTCTTTACAGATCTTTGACCTCACAGGCTCGCACTCCTCTCAGTAGGGTGAGGACCAAGTTCATCTTCATAGGCCATCTTTGCTTCAGTATGATTCTGTTAGAGCACAGATCAGTTCCAAGTGATGGGGTTGCTAAACAAGATCAAACCGAAAAGGCAGGCCCACTCTGAGTCTGTGCTTTAATGTGGACCACCAATCCATCAATGAACAAGTGCCTCATGCCATCCTTGTCCATCATGTGGGAGACCCAGGTTCAATCCCTGGACAATGCACTTCATGGGTTGCCACCTTTTCAGCAGAGATTTATGTCAACTGAGTCCTGGTGTGACTCTGCAGGACAACTAACCACAAGGTTGGCAGTTCAAACCCCCCAGCTCTTTCTTGGCAACTTTATTCAGGGTTACTATGACTTGGAACCAACTCGTCAGCACTCAAAAACAACAATAGGATGCTGAACTAGTTTCAGAGGTGCTTACCAACTAAGATGGACTAGGAAGAAAGTCCTGGAAATGTATTTCCAATGAAAACTCTATGGAGCACAATGATCTGCTCCACAGAGAATCATGGGGACGGCGTAGGACAGAGCAGTGTTTCCACTTGTTGTACACGGGGTCACCATGAGTCAGGGGTCACTTGACACCATCTAATGTTCCTGGTGATGGAAATGCTATGGAAAATCTGAATTCCCATCAGAGGACTGAGGGCCCAGCCCATGTGAGGTGGATGCTCAGAAGAGACCAGGGGACCTTCTGTGATTCTAAGAAGCAGCTTGTCCTGGTACCAGATAGAGTCAGATGATGCCCCCTCCTCTTGTAGCATGGGTCCACCTGGTGAGGACAAATCTGTGATGACACTTGGTGTTGTTGGGCATTAATGGCTCATTTATCTGAATTTTATCTCCTAGTGATAAATTGGAGAGTTCTTTTAGACTTTGCCACTCACTGTCGATTTACTCAGGCAACTATGATAAATGTGCAGATTAACAGGGAGAATGTACTTACTAGGTCATTACATACAGCACTCTGCAGTCTTCCAGAGCCGTAATTAAGTAAAGGGAGAAGGAAAAGTTCTGTTTGTCACCTCCACCCACAAGAGGCAGGCAGGGAGCCTCTGTGGCTCGGACGTGATACCAATAATAGAAACTCATGGGCATAGGTCAGAGCTACTTCTAAGTGAATTCCATTTACCACCGTTGGTGGACTTGTCGTCCAGATGTGCTGACTAACATGCTGAGATGATGCTGGAAGCTATGCTACTGATATTTCAAAGCCCAACAGGCTCACCCATGGAGGACAGGTGTCAGCAGAGCTTCCAGACGAAGACAGACTAGGCAGAAGGGCCTGGGATCTACTTCTGAAAACCAGCCCAGGAACCCCTGTCTGGCTCTCTGGCTTTGGACACATCCTCAGGAGGGATCCATTCTTGGAGGCAGACATCCTGTTGGGTAACAGAGAGGACCAGCGAGAGTGAGGGAGACACTCAGGGAGATGGACTTGCAGGTGCTCCCAAGGGCAGACTTGGCCATACTGGTGATGGTGAGGGTGACATCGAGACAGGTCCTATTTCAGTCTGTTGTACATGAGGTTACCACAAGTCAGAGTGGGCTCAGTGGCAGACTCGGCTTACCGACCTACCCACCTGTCTACATACCTATCTACCTATGTACCTACCGACCTACCCACCTATCTACCTACCTACCTACCTATCTATCTACCGAGCTACTCACTTATCTACCTCTACCTACGTACCTACCCATCCATCTACCTCTACCTATCTACCTACCCATCTATCCATACCTACCTACTTCTACCTACCCACCTTTCTTTATCTATCTACCTACCCGTCTACCCGTCAACTAAATGCCAGAGGAGAAGAATCTAGTGTGTGTGACTCTTGCCCAAGTCCATACTGAGGCAGCGGCTCTCCTCTTTCTAGAACTAGCCCAAGCCGGCATTCTGCCTGAGTAGGAACCGCAGTGTGGTTGGCACCCGAGATGAGGTTGTGGCTCCATAATCTTTAGCTTGCTGGCCCCATCCTGACTCTTTCCAGCTGCCTCGGTGCTCACATGATGACTTTACACCATTTACTGAAGGACCCAGAAAACACCATGGAATGGAGTGTCATTGGTCCTGGGAGACAGAACACAACTATCACTGTCATCAAAGGGACCAGGAAGCAAAGGTTTAGAAAGTCCAAGAGACCCACCCAGGTCACAGATCCCAGATGTGGTAGGAGGGGGTGTCACCGTCAAACCCTTTGGACCATGAAACCAAGGGCTGCGCTTCTGTCCACTGCAGTGGCCTCTTCCAGCATAGATGTTTCCACATGGGGTCAGCTCCTCCTGCAGCTGAAAGCAAAAGCAGGTGCCCAGGTGATCCCTGAGTGCCCACGTGAGCTCCAGTGCCCAGGTGACCCCTAAGTGATCCCCAGGTGAGCCCTGAATGCCCAGGTGAGCCCTGAGTGTCCAGGTGAATACCAAGTAATCAGGTGAGCCCAAGTGTCCCAGGTTAGTCTGAAAGCCCAAGTGTGCCCCAAGTATCCTAGGTGAACCCTGAATATACTAGGTGAGCCCTAAGTTTTCTAGGTGAGCCCCCAAGTGCTCAGGTGAGCCCCCATCTTCTAGATGAGCCCTGGATGCCTCAGGTGAGCTCCAAGTATCCCCAGATGAGCCTCAGATATTCAGATGATCCTGAGTTTCCTAATGTGCCAGGTGAGCCCCAAGTGCCCAGATGAGTCAAAATGGCCATGGGTCCCTGAAGAAGCAAATCTCTGACATCTGAGAGGCTGGTGCATGGAGACCCTGGGGTCCCACAGTCTGTGAAGCTGAGTCCTTCCTGGTAGTCCTAAGTAAGTCATTGTCCTCAACGACCCCATAAGGCAGACAACTCTCTGGCCTGATGTGTTTCATCCTGGCTTGAGCAGAACTAAGGAAGTATTGAGTCTGACAGAACAGGGGCTGAGGGACCAGGTGCTGGTCCAGACAGACAATTCCGGGAGTGTGCCTGGGCCCTGGTGGTATAATGATTAAGCACTTGACTACTAGCCAAAAGGTTAGGGAGTCAGACCCACCCAGTGGCTTCATGGTAGAAAAGATCTGGTGATCTCTTCCTGTAAAGCTTTCAGCCCAGGAAATCCTACCGGGCAGATTTACTGTCACATGGGGTCTCTGTACACCAAAAACCAATGCATTTTTATGTAACAGCACCCCCGGGCATCCACCAGGCAGACAGTGGTCTGAGGTCTCACAACAGCTGCTTCCCAGAATCCCATCAGAAATGCTCAGCTCTGGGCATAGACGCTATCCTGGGGCCTTACGTAGTGTGGTCATCATCTCCTCCTATTCATGCCACTATCAACGTGGTCCACCTTGCCTTGACACACGTGGAACCCTCGGGCCCACTCCCCACACACTGCCACCTCCAGTCGCTTAGGTATCTTGATCCGACGTCAGAAGGAATGCAGATGCAAGGGTGGTTTAGCAGGGAAATGGCCCAAAGCTGTGAGACTGTGTTCTGGGTGAGCAGAGTGAAGACTCTGTCTCCAAATGGTTGGAGAGTGAGCTCTGGGGACCAGCATCTACGGGAAAGCACTAAGACAAGGTGGTCAGGGGAAGCTGGGCCCCAGGGCTGCCCAGGGACACCAAGTCCACGTCTACGGTACCAGCAGAAACCTTTCAGGTTAGTGTGGATGTACCTACCCAGAAGCTTGGAATCATAATAATAATAAAATCTAAGGCATGTGAAACCCAACATATCAGTAGGGTTCTACTAGGGTGTCCCTTACAGATTTCAGAGCCAGGTCCTGGGGTCATCCACATACATACACACTGCTGCAGGTCTGGGTCAATGGGAATGGGAGCTGAGTGGGCCAATGGTCCTGCCAGACAGCTCTTCACTAACCTCACCAAAGCTTCTGAAAAACATACTCATTTTATAGATGGGGAAAACTGAGACACTGCTAAGTTAATGAGCAGGTCCAAGGTCTGGAATAGTAAATGGTAAGGCAGGAATTTGAACCTCAGTTGGTATCAGTTTCTATACCTGACACAGTACCACTGCATCAGACTACCTCTCTTGGGATGCTACCACTAAAAGTTCTCACTCCTCTACCTCCCCTAGTCCACCTCAGTCCACCCTGCCTACTGTAGTCAAAATCACCCTCTCAGGAGATTCAAGAGCAAAGATGTCAGTTTAAGGACCCAAGCCATGGTGTTTTCAATAACCTCATATGCATGTAAGGAACTCTGGTAGCATAGCGGTTATGAATCAGGCTGTTAATCTCAACGTCAGCAGCTCAAAACTACCAGCTGTTCCACAGTAGAAAAATGAGACTTTCTGCTTCCGTAAATATTTTCAGCTCGAAAGCCCTATACAGGGTCGCTATGAGTTGGAACCTACTCCATGGCACACTCCTACAACCACCATATTTGTGTGAAAGTTGGACAGTGAATAAGGAAGACTGTAGAAGAACTGATGCATTTGAGTTACGGTGTTGGAAAAGAACACTGAAGGTACCCTGGACAGCCAGAAGGACAGACAAACCCGTGTTAGAAGACATACAGCCAGGATGCTCCTTAGAAGCCATGATGGCGAGATTTCATCCCTCATACATTGGGAATATTATCAGAATGGAAGAGTGTCATGCTTGGCAAAGCGGAGATTCAGCAAAAAAGAGGAAGACCCCCAACTAGATAGACTGGCACAGTGTCAGCAACAATGGACTCAAGTTGAGGATGGCACAGGCCTAGGCAGGGCTTCATTTTGCTGTATATGGGGCTGCTACGGGTTGGAACCCACTCCATGGCACCTCACAACCAACAATAAGAAGCTCCCAGGAGTCCCCAGTGCTGTTCACTGCACACAGCCCAGAGCTATATCAGCTCTCCTCACCCTCCAAATGTCTGGGTTACCAGCTGCCATTGAGTCAACTTTGACTCATGGTGACCCCGTGTAGCAGCGTAGAACTGTGTTCCGTCAGCTTTTCAGTGGCTGACTTTTCAGAAGTACATCACCAAACGTTTCTTCTGAGGTGTCTCTGGGTGGATTCCCAACTTCCAATCTTTTTATTAGCAGACCAGCGTGGGAACCATTTGAAGCCCTCATGGGCTGTTGGCATTGAAAACCCTGTGATCACAGTTCTGTTAACACAGAGTCACCATGGGCCGGAGTCGATTCAAGGGCAAATGTCTTGCATCACATATAATGTGTATAATTACTTATTCCATCTTCCTTAACTGATTCTAAGCTCCAGCAAGTCAGGAAATCTGTCTTGTTTATCAGTCTTTTTCTAGCGTGTAATGTGTTGTCTCCACATGTGAGGAAAGTCAAAAAGTGTTGTTGGTAGAAGCAATATTTAATAAAAGGGAGGTCAGCCAAATTGTGATGGAGGCCGGGGAAGACGCTAGGCAAAGTGTAGGAGTTAAAGGTAACACAGGTAAACATGACTGTACACAGTCCCACAGTATCGGTGAATTATGAGGTGGGTGCTTGCTTGAATAGACATAGGTTGAATGAGTTTATAAAAAGAGGATTGTTACAGTGTTCCCGTTCACACGTGCACTGATTGATTCCAAGCAAAACATGTTTAAACCCGTGTCTGTGATCAGGGGATGACTGCAAATATGTCCCCTCAGTTATATATGTATCTTAGTCTCTTTTGCTGTTGGTGTTGTGAGGTGTGAGCAAGTCGGTACCAACTCATAGCAACCTTATGCACAACAGAACGAAGCACTGCCCCGTCCTGCACCAACCTCACAATTGTTGTTAGGCTTGATCCCAGTGCTGCTCCGCATGGTGTCTTTCTCTAGGGTCTGGTCCTCCTGATAACATGTCTGAAGTATGAGAGACAAAGTCTCGCTATCCTGGCATTCTGGATGTACTTCTTCCAACACAGATTGGTTTGTTCTTTTGACAGTCCATGGTACTTTTAATATTCTTCAGCATCATAACTCAAATGCACCAATTCTTCCATGGTCTTCCTTATTCATTATCCAATTTTCACAAGAATATGAGGCTACTGAAAATGCTATGGCATGGGTCAGGTGCACCTTAGTCCTCAAAATGACAACTTTGCTCTTGAACACTCTAAAGAGGTCTTAGACAGCAGATGTGCCCACTGCAAAACACCATTTGATTTCTTCACTGCTGCTTACATGAGTGTTGATCCAATCAAGTGCTGATGGTTGATCTGAGCAAAATGGTGTTTTTTCCAACGTCAATCTTTTTGCCAATGCCAATCTTTTCTCCATTTATCTTGATTTTACTTATTAGTCCAGTGGTAAAGGTTTTAATTTTCTTTGCATTGAGGTACAATCCATACTGAAGGCTGAGGTTTTTTATCTTCATCAGTTAGTATTTTAAGTCCTCTTCACTTTCAACAAGCAAGGTTGTATCATCTGTATATTGCAGGTTGTTAATGAGTCTTCCTCCAATCCTGATACCATGTTCCTCTTTGTATAATCCAGCTTCTCAGATTATTTGCTCAGCATACAGGTTGAATAAGTATGGTGAAAGAATACAACCCTGGCACACACCTTTTCTAATTTTAAGTCACTGAATGTTCCTTTGTTCTGTTCAAGCAACTGCCTCTTGGTCTAGGTCCAGGTTTCCCATGAGCACAATTAAATGTTCAGAAATACTCATTCGCTTCAGTGTTGGCCACAATTCGTCATGATCCACACAGTCAAAAGCTTTTGCGTAGTCAATAAAGCACAGATAAACATCTATTGAGTATTCTCTGCTTTCAGCCAAGATCCATCTGACGTCAGCAATGATATCCCTCGTTGCACATCCTCTTCTGAATCCAGCTTGAACCTCCGGCAGCTCCCTGTCAATGTACTGTTGCAGCCATTTTTGAATGATCTCTAGCAAAATTTTACTTGTATGTGATATTAATGAAATTGTCTAATAATTGTCTCATTCCTTTGGGTCACCTCTCTTTGGAATGGGTACAAACATGGCCCTCTTCCAATCAGTTGGCCAGGTAGCTGTCTTCCAAATTTCTTGGCATAGATGAGTGAGTGCCTCCTGTGCTGCATTAGTCTGTTGAAAGATTTCAATTTGTATTCTATCTATTTCCAGAGCCTTGTTCTTTGCCAATGTCGTCAGTGCACCTTGGACTTCTCCCTTGTTATTGTTGCTGTTAAGTGCTTTCCAGTTGGTTCTGACTCACAACAACCCTGTAAAGGGTTTCTGTGGAGTGGCTGGTGAGTTTGATCTACCGACCTTGCAGTTCAAACTGACCTTGCAGTCCAGAGCTTATCCTAAAACTGTATAGTCTCATTGTTTTTGTTGTTAAGTGCCATCAAGCTGGCTCTGACCCACAGCAACCCTGTAGAGGGTTTCCGAGGAGCAGCTGGTGAGCTTGAACCGCCAATCTTGCAGTTCAAATGGCTTTGCAGTCTGACGCATTAACCCACAGCGCCACACCAGGACTCTTAGAGTGGTTTAAAAAATCCAATCAAAATAGAGGCTTCAGAGGTGATCTGCTGGGCGATTTCCATTCAAGGCAGAGAAATCAGCTCAGAAGGGTACGGTGACTGTCTGGGGACTCCAAAGTGTAATCTGGAGTCCTGGTGTGGCACTGTGGGTGAATGCGCTGGATTGCAACGTCGGTTTGAACCTCAAGGTCAGTGGTTCAACCTCACCAGCCACTCTACAGGTCCGCTATGGGTCAGAACGGACGCAATGGCACTTAACAACAACAACAAAGGGTCATCTTGATAGATTTTTATCAGAGGACACAGGACAACCATGGGAGCTTATTAGAAAGAAATTTTAAGAAAATTGAAAACTGTATCGTTGAGAAAAAGTCCAGGAAAGATGCACTGAGGGAGGATTTTCACATCATGACAATGTACCTCCTCATTCTTTATGGGAGAATTTCATTAGAAAATCTTACCTGACCAACCCTACAAGCCTGGTCTTACCTCTTCAGACTCTTTTGTTCCCAAAACTCAATGACTGTTTAAAAGAAAAACTATTTGAGTTCTGTGATGATGCCCAAACTTTGATTTTAGCATGGTGTAAATCAAAGAGCATAGAATTCATCGGGGAGGGGTTAGAGAGATGGAAATACCGCCTTCAGAAGCACAGAGACCTAGGTGAGAAACCGTAGCTTCATTCTTTGTCATTTGTGCTTACTAAAGGGTTCTGTTCACCACTCATCTGTCAGTTTGTTGTAGCATCATGGTTTGCATGTGGCTGTGATTCTGGAAGCTATGCCATTTTAAATACAGCAGGGTCACCCATGGTGGACAGGTTTCAGATGAGCTTCCAGACAAAGACAGGCTAGGAAGAAGGAGAGACAAACTGCTTCTGAATCTTTAGTCACTGAGAACCTTATGAATAGCAGTGGAATGCTATCAGCATCAGAACACTGAGTACCAAAACGTGAAGAAGAACACCAGATTGTTGTGAAATATACTGCCAGAAGATGAACCCCTCAGGTTGGAAGGCACTGAAAATATGACCGGAAAAGAACTGCTTCCTCAAAGTAGAGTTGACTATGATGAAACAAATGAATGAAAATATTCAGGATCTTTATTTGCTGATGGGACACAACTCAAAATACAGAGGAAACAGCCATCAGTAATCAGAACTTGGAATATACGAAGTATGAATCTAGGAAAATTGAAAGTTGGAACGCATATACATCAATGTCCTAGACATTAGTGAGCTGAAATGGACTGGTATTGGCCATTTTGAATCTGACAATATCGTGGTTTACTATGCCGAGATGACAAATTGAAGAGGAATGGTGTCACATTCATCATCAAAAAGTATGTATGCACATCTGCCTTGAAGTACATCACTGTCTGCAATAGGATAATTTTATAGGCCTACAAGGTGAAGACCAGTTACCACTATTATTCAAATTTACACAACAACCACTAAAGACAGTGAGAATGAAATTGAAGAATTCTATCAGCTGTGGGCTAATGCGTAAGACTGTAAAGTCATTTGAACTGCAAGGTCGGTGGTTCAAGCTCATTAGCTGCTCCTTGGAAACCCTCTACAGGGTCACTATGGGTCGGAATCGACTTGACAGCACTTAACAACAACAAAATCAACTTCTTCAGCCTGAAATTCATCAAACATGCAATCATGATGTATTGCTAATTACTGGCGATTGGAATACAAAGTTTGGAAAGAAAGAGGAAGGATCAGTAGTGGGACAATAGGCCTTGGTGATAGAAATTATGCTGGATATCACATGATAGAATTTTGTGAGACCATAAAAGACAACTATACACGTGGACCTCACCAGATGGAGTACACAGAAATCAAATTGACTTCATCTGTGGAAAGAAATGGTGGAAACGTTCCATATCATCAGCTAAAACAAGGCCAGAAGCAGAATTGGATCAGATCATCAATTGCTCATATGCAAGTTCAGGCTGAAGCTGAAGAAAATTAAAACAAGTTTATGAGAGTCAAACTATGACCTTGAACATATCCCACCTGAATTTAAAGATCATCTCAAGAACAGATTTGATGAATTAGACACTAAAGATCAAAGACCAGAAGAGTTGTGGAATGATATCAAGAACATCATACAGAAAAAAAGCAAAAGGTCATTAAGATGACAAAAAATTAGGAAAATACAAAATGGATATCAGAAGAGACACTGAAACTTGCTCTCCAGCACAGAGATGAAATTGATGAAATGAGGAGGTAAAAGGACTGAATGGAAAGTTTCAATGGTCATCTCGAGAAGACAAAATCAGATATTATAACAAAATGTACAAAACTTGGAGTTAGAAAACCAAAAAGGAGGAAAAATGCTCGGCTCAAGCTAAGGGAACTGAAGAAAAAATTAAAGCCTCTACATGCAAAAATTAAAGATTCTATGGGCAGAATATTGAATGATGCAGAAAGCATTAAAAGAATGTATACCAAAAAGAAATGGACTCTCTTCAACCATTTCAAGAGGTAGTGTATGATCAAGGGTCAATAATACTGAAGGAAGAAGTCCAAGGTGCATTGGCAAAGAGCAAAGCACAGGAAGTTGACGGAGTACAAATGTAAATCATTCAACAAACTGACGCAGCACTGAAGGCACTCACTCATCTCTGCCAGGAAATTTGGAAGACAGCTCCCTGGCCAACTGACAGGAAAAGAAATGTTATTTGTGCCCATTCCTAAGAGAGGTGACCCAGCAGAATGCAGACATCATTGGGAAATATTGTTAATACTGCACGCAAGTAAAATGTTGTTAAACATAATACAAAAATGGCTGCAACCATACACTGAGAGAACTATCAGAGGCTCGAGTCAGACTCAGAAGAGGACATGGATTGAGGTAGATCATTGCTCATGTCATATGGACCTTGCCTGCAAGCAGAGAATACCAATAAGATGTTTACCTGTGCTTTATTGACTATATAAAGGCTTTCTACTGTGTGGATCATGATAAACTATGAACAACATTGCGAAATATGAGTATTCCGGAACACTTAATAGTGTTCATGAGGAACCTGTACATAGATCAAAAGGCAGTTGTTAGAACAGAACAAGGGAACATCGAATGGTTTTAAATTCAGAAAGGTGTGTACCAGCATTGTATTCTTTCACCATACTTATTCAATCTGTACACTGAACACATAATCCAAGAAGCTGGTTTATATAAGGAAACAAATGGTATCAGGATTGGCGGAAGACTCATTAACAACCTGCAATATTCAGATGATACAACCTTGCTTGCTAAAAGCAAAAAGGACTTAAAATACTTACTGATGAAGATCAAAAAGCACAGCCTTCTGTATGGGTTGTACTTCAATGTAAAGAAAACAAAAATTCTCACCACTGGACCAATAAATAACATCCATACAAATGGAGAAAAGATTGACGTCGTCAAAGACTTCATTATGCTTAGATCCACCATCAACACTCATGGAAGCAGCAGTGAAGAAATCAAACAATGTATTGCATTGGACAAATCTGCTGCACAAGACCTCTTTAAAGGGTTGAAGAGCAAAGAATGTCAGTTTGAGGACGAAGGTGCACCTGACCCACAAGTCATGGTATTTTCAGTTACTTCATATGCATGTGAAAGTTATACAGTGAATAAGGAAGACCGTAGAAGAAGTGATGCATTTGTGATATGGTGTTGGAGGAGAATATTAATTTAAGTGCCATGGATAGCCAAAAGAACAAACCAGTCTGTGGTAGAAGAAGTACAGTCAGAATGCTCCTTGGAAGTTAGGATGACCAGACTTCATCTCTCATGTTGTTGTTGTTGTTGTCAGGTGCCATCGAGTCAGAACCGACTCATAGTGACCCCATGCACAGCAGAACGAAACAATGCTCGATCCTGGGCCAACCTCACCACCGCTGCCACCCCCGAGTCCATCAATGATGCCACCTGGCCGATCCATCTCGTTGGAGGTCTTTCTCTTTTTCTCTGACCCTCCACCCTACCCAGCATGACATCCTTCTCCAACGATTGTTTCCTCCAGACTACATGTCCAAAGTAGGAGAGACGAAGCTTAGCCATCCTGGGCTGGCCTCCAAGGAGCACTCTGGCTGCACTTCTTCCAAAACAGATCTATTGGTTCTTTTGGCAGTCCATGGCACCCTCAGTATTCTCCTCCAACACCACAACTCAAAGGCATCAATTCTTCTACGATCCTCCTTATTCACTGTCCAGCTTTCACATCCATATGAGGCTATTGAAAACACAATGGCCTGGGTCAGACGCACCCTAGTCCTCAAGCTGACATCTCTGCTCTTCAATACTTTAAAAAGTTCCTGTGCAGCAGATTTGCCCAGTGCAATACGTCGTCTGATCTCTTGACTGCTACTTCCGCGAGTGTTGATAGTTGATCCAAGAAGAATGAAGTCCTTGACAACTTCAATCCTTTCTCCATTGATAAGAATGTTGTTTATTGGTCCAGTGGTGAGGATTTTTGTTTTCTTGACATTGAGATGCATCTCTCATACTATGGACATATTATCAGGAGAGACAAGTCCCTGGAGTAAAGTAGAGAGTTGGAGAAAAAGAGGAGGCCCCCCAATAAGATGGGTTGGCACAGTGGCGGCAGCAATGCGCTCAGGGTTAGCAACAATTGTGAGATTGGTGCGTGACTAGGTGGTGTTTCGTTCTGTTGTGCGTGGTGTCACTGTGAGTTGGTGCTGACTCAATGGCACCTAACAATAGCAAAGGTTTCTGTCATTTTGTAGCAATATCTATGGACTTACCCTTGTATAAAGTACTCATTTTTTCAATGACTAAATAAATGTTGCAATGAACATCATGCATTTTGTGGGATGATACAGCCCACCCCCGCTTAGTATCTTGTCTGGGGCCCTTTTCTTTGCTATTTACTAGGAGGGAAATCGAAGGTCCCCAGGATTCCTGGTGAGGCCAACCCCCACAAGTACAACGAAGAGACAAACACAACCAACCCTAAGGGTTTGCAGGGATTCCTTCTTCTCCACAGCACTGAAGTCACATGCCACATAGCCCCACCGCCTCCTCTAGACACGTGTTTGGATGTTTCTCACTCGGTCAGCATTGACAGTCATTACAAGTGGCACCTTTAAACAGCCAAAGCACCTAGCATTTACACAAGTGGCCACCAAGGGCCCTGCACCCTTCCCAGGTCTAAATTGTGTGAATGCCAGGGCTTCCTGATGGAGCGCTCCTGTGCCCCTGAGGAGCCTCTGCCCTGGCATTCTGCCTCCAGCTCCACAGAGGACACAGGCGGGACAAGCAGGGAGCCAGGGGGAATGAGAAAGTGATCCCAAACTGCACTGCTGTGAACCCTACCCGCTAAAAGGCCAGTGTCCACTCCACTGCCCTGTGCTCAGCGAGGTTTGCACCAGCTCTGTCTGCTGCATATCTGGGGCATTTTTCCCCAAGTGACTTACTGCCACATCCTGCTTCCTGGGGTGCACGTAGAACACCTCACACCCTGACAGCGGCTTTGCATCCTTCACTTCTACAGTATCAGTCTCCTTTTGACCTTCTCAGCACACCCAGATGGGGAGCTGAGCAGGTATGGTCCCATATGTTAGTGGAGATACTGAAGCACAGAGCAGTTGCCTGGTTGATCACTCCTGCCTGTTTAAGTGCACAGGTAGTAGCCACCTCTGTAAACAAGCCCACTGTCCAGCTGCTCCACGCTGACCTCACTAAGAGCATGCTGGAGGCCCCATCTTTGGAAGTAGGGCTCAGTGGGGCATCGTTCATTCAAGAACTGGTCCTGGTCTGAAAGATGTTGGCATGTAGCTCCAGTGTGATGCTTTCTGCTTGGAGTAATGCCTCGCTGGCGCCGAAAGCCACTCAGGGTAAGTGCCGGCCTATGGCTGTTCCTTCCGAGCAGTCATGGGGTGATGGGCAAGTGGGCAGGTGGGTTTCCTCAGGGTGAGTGGACAGGAGGGTTCCAGCTTTTACAGTCTCAATGCCCAGAAGTGTCTGGCGGGAAACAGAGATGAGGCTCAGGTCAGTACCCTGAGTGGCTCCAGTGTGGGACAAAATAGGCCTGGTGGGGGCTCCATGCCTTGTCTGAACTGGTGGTGGTAGTTATGTGCCGTGGAGTTGGTTCCAACCCATAGCGATCCTGCACAGGGTTTCCGAGGCTGTAAATCTTTACAGGAGCAGAAAGCCTCATCTTTCTCCCGCGGAACAGCTGGTAGTTTCGAACTGCTGACCTTGAGCTTTGCAGCCTGATTCGTAACCACTTCGCTACCAGAGCTCCTTTTGTCTAAATTAGTGGGTTGTAAATCCATCCCTCAGCAGACACAAGCCCCTCCCTCCTTGACTGCAGGCCCAGCTGTAGCATCTCCCTGGAAGGAGCCCTAGTGGTGCAATGTTTAAGCACTCAGACGCTAACTGAAAGGTCAACATTTGGAGCCTGTCCAGCAGCTCGGACCTGGTGATGTGCTGATGACCACCAAGAAAGCCCCATGGGCAGTTCTCTGTCACCTGGACTGGCAGCATCAGCATCAACCACAGCGGTCTCCCTGGACTCGCCTCCTGCCAGATACACCTGACCTTTTCAATGCCATGCCCCAGACAGGGGAGTGGAGAGAGTATGGGCAGGGCAGCAGGGCCACCAGCAGTGGTTCACTGGCTTCACGGTCACCAGGATGAAACTGACAAGGGCTGGGACCAGTGTGTCCTCAGGGGCCACGGCAGCTGCCCACCAGGACCAGGAGTAGGGCTTTTCCAGGATCCCAACAAGGAGGGTCTTTGCAGATGTATGTACCCAGAACCCCCGAGGATGGGGCAGAGTGCATGTCCCTCCATGTCCAGCCATCCCTGCCCTGTCCTTGATCTGATGGGTCAGAGGACAGCCTCCAGAGGCAGTGCAGGCACCTCTTTGGCACAGCTTCATGGAACAGGCTCCTAGTTGGGCACCTGGTGGGTGACCAGTCTGCAGATGACCCCCGAGAGGCCGGCTGGTCCCAGCTGTCAGTGCTGGGCACAGGTGTCCATGCAGGTAATTACAGGGAGCCACAGCCAGGATTCCGGGCTGAACATCACTCACAGTTGTGGCTGCCCGGACCCTGGCCCTCATTAGCATAATGGGCTTTGTCCAGAAGGAGAGAGGAGAGGGGACAAGGAGGCCAGCTGCCCCTTCTGCCAAGTCTGCCCGCCTCACCGCTGCCGTCCTGCCAGGCCTGGGTTGCAGAGCCCAAGCCATCTGTCGAGAGGAGCTTGCCACATTTCCAAGGTGCTCAGGTGTGCCAGAAATCAGGAGAGAGAAACTGACTTTCAGAGCGTCCTCCACGTGGACTGCCATCCCTGGGGCCTCAGCGGGAGCTCAGCAGGGTCTATATTGCCCTGAGTTGCTGGCTCGGCTAGGAGATGCCAGGGCTCTGGGTCTAATTCTCAGGAAGCTGTGCACATGGTAACCAGGAGTTGCCTGGTCCAGCCACGAGTTTGCTGAGAGACGGCATCTGGGGTGGGGGGGGGTGTCTCTGCTCAACAGCCCAGTAGGGACTCTAGTGGGGTCCCTTGTCCCTGAGGGCCGCAGGCCCTTCCTGACTAGCCTGTGCCCTTGAGAAGCCACCTCCACCCATCCATGCCTTTAGCAGGTTGCCAGCACTGCCCCACCCAAATGGGACCGACCAAGAAGCACACACCCTTTCAAGGTCAGGGGTAGAGCTTGTGGCAAGAAAGTCCGTGACCAAAACTGTGGCCACTCACCCTTTCCTGGACGTGCTAGAGCCTCTGAGCAGCAGGTTCACCCAGGCCGTCTACTCACCCTGACCCTCTATAAATCCTGCAGGACGGGTCAGTCTCTATGCTCAGCCTAGTCCTCCGTGAGGGCTTTGTCCAACATTCCCTGGAGGACAAGACAAAGCCCCACCTGCCCTTCAGCTGAACAACTCATCCCCCAGCCTGGCCCACCGCGCCTGAGTGCTAACAGGTCAGTGGGCAGGGTGGAGGTGGGGCGCTGCTCTGGCTAGCTCCCAGGGACTGGAGAAGGCCTTCCTGCTGGATTTTGCTGTTGTGAGATGCCATCGAGTCAGCTTCCAACTCATGTGGATCCACTGACTGCAGAAGGAAGCAGTGCCGGTCCTGCATGCATTCCTACTCACCCCATGCTCAATTGCAGATCACACACTGTGACCCACAGGGTTTCCCTTGGCTAGTTTTCAGAAGCAGACTGCCAGGCCTTTCTTCCTAGTCTCTGAAAGCTCCACTGCCCCCTGTTCACCATCCTAGGAACACATCAGCCTCCACAGACGAGTGGTAGCTCCACATGAAGTGCATTGGCTGGGAATCGAACCTGGGTCCCCAGAGTGGAGGGTGATCCTTCCATTGAGCTTCAAAACGGTCTTGGGGAAAATGGAATGAAAAGATTGTGGAATGATTCCACAAAGTTTGTGAAGTTCCTCATGTGGGCTGTTACAAAAGAAAAGCTGGCCTGTGACCCCCAGTGTGAGCTAAGGACTTTCTTATGAGGGATTTATCGATTTTGCTTCTTCTCTGAAGGCAAGATGGTAATGACAGGGAAATTCACACAGGGGAGAGGGGACACAGGGGCAATTGTTCTGTCAATGGGAACTGTTCTAAAAGATGAAGACTAATCTCCAGGAAGAAATCAGTCTTGGTGGCACTGCAGGATAAGCACTGGACTGCTGACCGCAAAGTTGGCAGCTCAAATCCACCAGCCGCTCTGAGGAAGAACGAAGTGGTTGTTGTCTGTTTCTACAACGGTTTACCTCGGAAGCCCTGGGCGACAGTTCTGCTTTGTCCTCTAGGGTCTCAGGCAGTGGATTTGGTTCGTGTTTTGAATTCAGGGAAAGCGCGTGGCCCATGGAGGGGAGAACAGGAGAAGTGGCACTAGGGATGCCAAGAGGACAGGGCTCAGTCTCCTTGCTGTACGTCAGAACGACCCACCTCCCCTGAGTCCCAGATGGAGACAGCACCTCTGGGCCCACACCCCTGCTGGCAGAAGGGAAATTCCCCAAGTTTGGCTTCACCCAGCATCCTGGATGTACCACCCATTTTTGTCTAATGCTGATGTTTTCATCCAGTCTCCCCAAAAGTCATGCAGAGGAACCCTGCTGACTAACCCAAAGATCGGTGCCCCAGGGCCCTCCAGAAGTCCAGAAGGAGTAAGACGCATTGACCTGCCCCTGTAAGGATGAGAGCTTAGGAAATCCGATGTTTAAGTCAGAACAGACTTGAGGACACCCAGCAGGGATAACAACAAAAGGCGTGTCCATGAACATGACCTTGTTTGGAGACAGCGTTTTCCTTTCATCATTAGATAAGTCACACAAGGTTCCAGTGGAGTGTGGTGGTACCAACAGACAGCGGAGCAAACACACCATGAGGGGATCCATCTGAGTTCAGGAAGACCAAGAAACACACGGGGCTTCCCAAAGCTGAAACAAAAGATGGAGCAGGATGGTGGCCGAGAACCAGTGATGCTGCCAAGAACCAGGTCGTGCCGATGCCCTGAGCTCAGAGATCCCAGAACTGAGACAGTCGTGTCTGCTCCTGAAAGCCACCAGCCCCCACTCTCCAAAGGCTGTTTTAGTACAGAGCCTGTGAAACGACGATACCAAGCAAACCCCAATCGTTTATTTGTTTCCAGGTTTAATGAAACAAAGACTCTTCAGATAAGCCACGGGGAGTCATCTCCTACCTGCTCCCCTTCCACGGGCAGAAGACCCTGGATCCCTGAGCATGGCTGGGTGGAAGCCAGGGTACCTTTGGGGTCCATCCTTTTCTTTAGGGCCACAGACTCTAGGGTGCCTGCCCACCCTGCTCAGCCTGGTCCTATCTCTGCAGGCTAGCTTCCAGGCAGACCTCTCTGGTCCCTTACATCCTTCCCCCTCTCCCACCCTCTCAGCAGCCTTGCTGAGGTGAGGTGCGTTCCTCAGGGAGGGCAGAGCACATTACCACATGTGTAGGCACACCAGGTCCCTGGCAAGGGTTGGTGTACCAGCTGCAGCTCCAACAACTATCATCTGACATCCTGACATGGACCAGTGAGAAGCCAGGCGGCCTCCCCTCCACCATGCCTGGCCCCCCAAGCTCAGCCTACAGCCAAACAGGTGTAGGACAGCCTGTTGCGGGCCCTGAGAGAAGCCTGGGGGCTCCGGAGATGCCTCTGAGGGGAGAACAGATGAAAAGGACAAAAGAGGTGAAGGCTGGGACTGACAAGCTCATTGATAACAGTTTAGGGGGAGCAGCCCTGCCTGGTGACAACAAATTGCTCCTAATGGCTTGTGACGCTAGCAGGCCCCATCAGTGGGAGCAGACTGCCAAGTGTGATCCCCAAAGCAGTGTCCCCCACAATGCTCATCTTGAGGGTCTGCCCTGTGGACCCAATCTCCAGGGATGGTTGTAATCATAGCTGCCAGGGACTGACTTCCAAATGGTAACCAAGCCTTCATGCCTTAGGTGCTTTATATACCTGTCTGCTCAGGTAAGCCTTATACCTGAGGAGCAGGTATAAAGATGCTACTGATAAGGCACCATTTTCCCAGCGCAGGAACTCTGGTTCAGGAAAGTTCAGCAGTCCCCAAGACCACATCTAAGTGAAAAGGTACAGAACGCAGATCTGAACCCAGGTGGTCCCCCAGGTAACTCTCATCACCAGGTACCTGTATCCTTCAGGTGGGGGCCATGGAAGAAGGTGTTTTAACCTAGACTTGCCACACAGCATCATATCTGAAGGCATACGACCAGGAAAACCCCAGCAGGACTAAGTGTGACCCAAAACTCAAGCTACCTTCCACAGTTAATCCACTCCCTTCATCCTCACCCAAGGTTATGCATTGGATTGCTAACCACAAGGTCAGAAGTTCAAATCTACTAACCACTCTATGGGAGAAAGATGAGGCTTTCTGCTTCCATAAAGATTCACAGCCTCAAAATCTCTATACTGAGTCAGAACCGACTCCACAGCACAGAACCACCACCATTACCACCAGTATACCTGCCAAGATAGGTGATCAAAATTTTCTTGAGATTTTCTCCAAGGAACACCTGCCTGAACCCATCTCCTTGTTCTAGAAAAGAAAATTCAGAACAGGCTCATGTTCCCATAAAACCTTGTCTGATGAGCATCCAACTGGTAGCCACAGCGGCTGCAGAAATCTCCTGTTTACAGGCAGCTGTGGAGAGGCACCCAGGATGGAAGGACACCCCAACACCACCATCAACTCTGCCTTCACCTAGCCAAGCAGGTGAAAGTTTTGTTGTTGTTAGGTGCTGTTGAATCAATACAACAGAACAAACCCACCGGTCCTGTTCCATCCTCATAAACACTGCTGCGTTTGAACCATTCGCTGTAGCTGCTGGGTCAGTTCACCTCATTGAGAGTCTCCTCATCCCTCCTAAGACCTTAACTTCATCACATCTGCAGAGTCTTTGCCCTATGAGGTCACATTCACGGGTCCTAGGAGGAAGGAACTGCTATTGAAAGGGCACTGTGAAGCCTGTCCACCGTGATTTAAGATAGACAGAACTGAACATGCCATTATGTGGATGCTGTGCATTTCCCAAGCAGGAAAGGACCCTGGTCTGTACCAGGAAATGCCTCCGGGGGGTAGAACAATGCAGGTATCCATGCTGTATTTATATTTTCATATCTTCCACAAACATACTTGGAGAGAGTGTTACCTTTTTGTGGTTTGTTGGTCATGGTCTGGTCACTGTGAATTCCCAACATCCATGGAGGGACCTGGCTCAGAGAGGGTTCCCACACATGCTCAATGCATAAACCGTTATGACCAAAAAAGAATCCACACCTGGTCACTGGCCTCCCTGCTGCACACTGACCCGAGTGTCTACCTGGCAGGTTTATGCCCTTTCTCCTCTCCCCAACCCCCTCTTGGCAGGTGAGTAGCTACAACTGAGTTAGGCCAGACTCAGCCATGGACCAGAAGTTTGCAGCGGCAAAGAGACTCCCAACAGACCTCGCTGGCCACAGCTGCTGCTGACCACCTGTGGTCTCAGCTCACACCAACATGTTGCCCGTGCTCACAATGGCAGGTGGAAGGACCTTTAATTCCCATTTTGTAGTTCTGAATACTGAGGCTGGGAAGACCTGCCCAAGGGCTGAGATCAGAAGTGGGGTATCTGTGATTCCCACATCACGAGTTTCCCCAGCAAACCACAGAAAGACAAAAGCCGAGTAACTCAATGTGGCCGAGTCGGTTCTAACTCATGGTGACCGTCCGTGTTACAGAGCAGAACTGCCCCCCGGGGCTTTCTTTGCTGTGATCTCTATGGACGTAGGACTGCTCGACCTTTCTGCCTTGGTGAGGCTCGGTGGGTTCAAACCTCCAACTTTGAGGTTAAGCCTGCTGTTGGTGTTAAGCGACGTCGAGTTGGTTCTTACTCCCAGAGACCCTGTATAGCGTTTCCTAGGAGCAGCTGGTGAGTTTGAACTGCCGACCTTGTGGATTGCAGTCCAGAGTTGATGCTACGTCACCACATCAGATGAGTTTGATCCATTTAAGCCACCCAGGGACCTCAAAAACCAAATACACCTACTACTGTTGTGTTGATTCTGAGTCCTAGTAAGCTGATAAGACAGTAGAAGTGTCCCATAGGGTTTCCAAAGCTGCAGATCTTTACGAAATCAGACTGCCTCATTTTCTTCCCATGGAGCGGTTGGTAGGTTCAAACCTTGACCTTTAGCTTAGCATCCAAGCACTTAACCACTGTACCACCTGAAAGGACTCATAAGACTGACCAAATTGGTTCATGAAACCTATTTTGGAAAGTTTTGCTTTTTGAATATTCTTTTCGTCTCAAAGACACAAACAAGCTAAAACACAAAAAAAAACAAGAGATTGCTCTAAGAGTCCAGAGGCCAGAAGGCCATGCTTCCCACCTGGGTGTACGATGCTGCAATATTAACCCGTCAGTCTCACCCCCAAAACCAGCAGCCCTCCCACCCTATTACTGCCTTCCTTCAAGGCTCCCTGCATTTGCTGCCAGAGTTTTTATCTGGTTTGGTTGTAGATCCTCCAAGTAACAACACTGGAACAGCCATTTGCAGGCACTGAAGGTTCCTAACCATGGCCAGGCATCCCCGGCTGGAAGCATCCCTTCGGTACCATGGACTGCACTAGGCTGGCTCGGGTCTGGTTTGCTTCCCAGATCTGCCATTTGGCATCCTCACCAACGTTCCCATGCAAGAGAGGAGCAGAGAGTCAGCCTGACCCTGAGAGGCAAGTACCAGGAGGACAGAGCATCGGGCCAAGCTCCCTGGCACGGCCTGATTTCTGGATGAAAGCGATGTCCCCTCTGATGTTCATCCACGTGCATCATAAAGAGCACTTAATTCCCCGAAAGTCCAACGGGTTATTTATGAGCAAGCCACTGTGGGCAGAGGGCAGTTCCAACACACCCGTGACTGTCCCTGGCAGGGCTGCGTTCTGGATGTTTTCTCCACAGCATTGAAGTGAAAGATGGTTGGTTGGGGCTCACTGCCCATAGGCACTTCATTATGTGCAGAATTAGATTTCCTTGCAGTTTCACTGAGAGCCCAAGGCATAATTACTAAAAGAATAGCTAAAAATGCACGTTTATTCCCCCAAATAGTCCCCTAAAGAACAAGGAGCATGAGTGAGGAAAACCCCTGTGCCCCTCCCCCCCACCAGCTGGTTACCCCCATGCTCACCCTGCAGGCAGAGGGGCCACCAAGACAGCAAGAGATGGGATACCTCCCCAAGCCCACTGTGAGTCATTCTTTGTGGCAGAGACCACCACGCCTCTCTGGAGTTCAAAACTGGGCTGAGAGACAGACAGACACATAGAGCCTGTGTTTGGGGAATCTGGAGGCACGAGGATTGGGTCCGTGTCCTGGTTCTGCTTGCCGTGTGGCCCTGAATGAGTCCCTCACCTTGACAGCCTAAAGGTGGATCTCAAGGCTATCCTCCCAAGATGGAAGTGAAGATGGTGGGATTTCACCCCAGTGTGCACCTAACAGGAGCTGGCAGGACAGGTGGCTCAGCCTGGACCCTAAACACTCTGTCTCATCAACAGTACTGTATTCTACATGAGGCCTGGCGTTGGGGTCTCCTCCAGAGAAGTGGCATAAAGGTGGGGTTTGGGAGCTTATAGTGAGGGCATTTCTGTGTTCAGCTCAGGGCCCTAAACACTGCTGTCTCCAATTGTCCACCTGCTCTTTGTGAGGCCTGGCTTTGGGTGTTCCCTGCAGGAAAGTGGTTCAGGGGTGAGCCCCATCGGCACTGAGGACAATGTGCTCACGTGAATCCACAGTGGCGGTGGCGGGCAGGGAGGGGGTGTAGGGAGGATTTGTACTCTGTCTCTCTGCATCACCTGGTCGCTGGTGGTGGTGGTTGTGTGCTGTGGAGTCGCTTCCGACTCATAGCAACCCTGTACAGGGTTTCCGAGGCTGTAAATCTTTACAGGAACAGAATGCCTCATCTTTCTCCCGTGGAACAGCTGGTAGTTTTGAACTGCTGACCTTGTGGTTCGCAGCCCAATTCATAACCACTACACTACCAGAGCAGTTTCCCCAAAAAGAGCAGGCCCATTCTTCCAGGTAGCTGGCCAGCCTGCCCTCTCCTCCCCACAAGGCCCAGGGAGAGTCTACTCAGGACAGTAGCCCATTTCTGGCGCCAGGACTGGGTTTTCCACCCCTGCTAAGGCCCCATGAAGCTGTACCTTCTTTGAGAGCCAATCTGTGAGTCCGGATGGCCCCAGCAGCTACCTTCCCATCACCTGCCTGTGCTGGCCTGGGGGTGTTCAGGCAGAGCCTCACACTGAGTCCCTGAGCCGCCAACGCCGGTACGGAAAGGCGTTGTTAGTACAAGTGAGCCACAAACATGGCAGGTCTAGCACAGGCAGAAGCCCGCCGCCATCCCGGTCCCCCGCGCTGCTTCTACACACTTGGCACGCAGCTCGCTCCAAGCGGAGCAGGGCTGTGCGCATCATTTGGACCCGAGTGCAATGCACTTGAAATAATTACTTTAATCAGCAAAAGTTAATTACTCTAAATCATAAATTAATGGCGGAGCATTTGGCGGGGCCTGATGTGTGTGGCGAAGCTGTCAGCAAGGGACCCAGGTGAACCTAGGGACCCGCCTCGGGATGGCGGCGGGAGCCCGGCCCACCTACCGTGAGCGCGGAAGAACTCACTGTCATCAGAGAACAGCCACCTTAAACTGTCACCTATAAAAAGGGGCCGTAAACAAGCAGACTGCCACTAAGCAGGTGCTACTGAAGAAACCTGCCCTTGGCAGTAATAAGATCGCCACGTGGCATCTGCCTTTATTTTACAGCACGATTGGAAAGACAGTTAAGAGCAATAAACCCAGTTGCTATGTTTTATGAGTTGGTAATTAGCAGTGTTCACTGTGGATGAAGATTTTGAAGAAGATACCACCCGGCTCAGTATCCAGAGATGGGAGTCCAGCCCCTCTGAAGGTGAGAGTCTTTGTTCGTAGCTCCTTGCATCTTCCTACCCAGGCATGGATGCTAAAGGAGCCATCTGGAAGGAAATAAGAGTCTATCTGAGTGCCCGGGGCCGCTGTGTGGGAATGTAGACATGCTGCAGGCCAACGGAGAGGGTGAGGGACAGTCAGTTTGGAGGAAACCGGAAGACATTTGGGTGTCAGGTGATGTCTGAAAACTGTGTAGGCTTAAGGGGAGAAAGAGCTGCTTGGGGTGGGGAACAGAGGATGCGGGGGCGTGAGGGAGTGAGGAGCACATACCCTACCTAGAAATGAGTAAGGGGGCAGTGTTCACATGGGAGTAGGGAGAGGAATGACCACAGGGGAGCAGCTGGACCTCAAGGTTCTCTCACGGGACATGGTACAAGGCATCTCACCCCACAGGGTTCAAGCAAGTGGCGGTAAGACCCAATAAACTCCCCCGTGTGTGGAGACTGTTCCAGGCTCTGGAAGTGGGAGGAATGAGTTAGAGCCAGGCCTGCCAACATGACACTTCCACAGGGTGGGTACAGACAGACCCTAACAATAGAAGCACGAGTTTTCACTACATTGACACATGCACCTGGGGAATTGGGTACCGGTCTGTTGTTGGTGTTAAGCGCCTTGGAGTCGGTTCCCACTCAGAGCGATCTTCCAAGGAGTGGCTGGTGGGTTTGAATTGCCATCAGGTGATGAGCAGCCCAGTGCTTATCCTACAGTGCCACACCAGGACCACTGCTTTAGGAGGTAAACAAACACACAAGGAAACAATGAAAACAATTGTCATTGCTGGACTCCGAATCTTGGCAAATCCACACACCTCAGAGTTTCCAGTGGCTGATTTTCCAAGTTGCCAAGCCTTTCTTAGGAGGTACCTCTAGGTGAGCTCAAATTTCCAGCCAAGCACATAATCCTTTGCACCACCCAGGGACTGGAAGGGGTGGCCTCTAAAATGGCCTTCCAACATGTTGGGGCCCTAAGGCAGAGGCGGGGGGTTGGGGGAAGGAGTTGCTTTATGACTGCAGAGTCTCTGCATTGCTCCTCTGTTGTGAACAGAGGACGAGAACCACCCCAGGGGTCCAGGCTGTGCAGAAGAACCATCTCTCTAGGTGTCATTTAAAATGAAACTCAAAGTAACGAACAAGGCAGCGTGTGCACACCGGTACTACAATAAAGACAGCTTCGTCTGCGGCTTCCCCCGATGGTGAGCTCAAAGTCTCAAACACGTGCCAAGTCTGCAGGAGCACTCCAAATCTGGAGGTCATATACCAAAGCCCCAACAGGTATGGGGAGTCTGCAGCCCCCGTCCCCACAGCACCTTCCCCATGACAAGATCAGCACTCAGACCTCCCAGTCGAATGGGAAATGTCAGCTGAGGGGCTGGCACCTGGGTGCTGGCTGAGGACAGTTCCCAGAGATGCCCGGGTGATCCTGAGTGTGTTTACTGCCCACAAAGACAAGGAGATGCTCCTGACCCATGGCGGAGCTTCCAGATGGTTCTTACAAGAGTTTGACTTCTGGGCAGGACCGCCCTCCCTGGCAGGACGCGAGGGCTCAGCGGTAGAATTCTCGCCTCCCATGGTGGAGACCCAGGTTTGATTCCTGGCCAAGTCACCTCATGTACAGCTTCCACCTGGGTGTCAGTCAGGGGAGGCTTTCATGCTGCTAGGATACTAGGCAGGTTCAGCAAAGCGTGTAGCCTGAAACAGACAAGGAAGAAAAAGGCCAGGTGTTCTACTTCCGAGTCTGTGTTAGTCTGGAAGCTCTGCTGACCCCTGTCCACCATGGGTGAGTTGCTGGTGTTTGAAATACTGGTGACAAGAGTTCCCAGCATCACGGCACCACTGAGCCACCCCAGTATGACACACCGACAGAGGAGGTAGAAAAACGTAGACCACTGGAAAGAAAGCGTTCGCCTGGCCGAGCACAGGGACACTGTGAGGGAGAGATGCAGGGGCGCTACTCACCTCTGACCAGAGGGCCGGCGTCCGTGGAGGAATGCTTCCAGAGCTGTGGGACAGGGCAGACTTAGCGGAAAACACCCACGAGTTCCCGAATAAAAAATAATGCTGCAGAAAATGAGAAGCATTTTTCCCTGTGTCATTAATGTCCGTGGCTTGAGTACTTGAGTACTTGGGATATTGGAAGTGCTCAGAATTCCATTCTGTTCCTATCAGTCAGGAGGAGTCTGCCAGAGCTGTCGTTTGCCAAGCTCATCTTTAAAATACTCGGGGTCAGATTTAGTCTTGGGCTCCCCATGGGAAATTTCCACCTACATCAAAGTTTGTCAACAGCTAACGGGCCATTTTCACACCGTCAGGTTTCAATTAAAGGAGGTCTGGAATGGGACTCTGTCTTCTTCATAATTTTTGTAGGATCATGATGAAACTCTAACCAGCAATGTCTAATGGAACTTTCCGCGATGGTGGAATGGCTCGGTGTCAGTATTTATAATCGTCACTCATCGGATGTGACTGTTGAGGGCTTCGACTATAGCAATAGTGCTGTTGAAGGATTGGGCTTTAAATTGTATTTAATTTTCACTCATTTAAATGTAAAGAGCCCCAAGTGGTTACCATATTGAACAGGGGACTGCTCGTCAATATCACCATCGTCCACCTTGGGGAGGGCCCCCTGATGTCTTAAATTTTACACCGTCCTGGAAGGTAGAAGTTGTGAATGAATCATAGTCATCATCCAATTGGGTCAGATGGTATTTTCAATTGCCTCAGGTGCATGGCAACACTGGACCATAAGTAAGAAAGACCAAAGAAGTATCAATGCCTTTGAATTCTGGTGTTGGGGAAGAATATGAAATATACAGTGAGCTGCCAGAAGAATGAAGAAATTTGTTTTAGAAAAAAATAGGACCAGAATGTTCCTTAGAAGTGAGGGCAGTGAGACTTTCTTTG
This sequence comes from Chrysochloris asiatica, assembly GCF_000296735.1. NCBI lineage: Eukaryota > Metazoa > Chordata > Mammalia > Afrosoricida > Chrysochloridae > Chrysochloris > Chrysochloris asiatica. The sequence goes on along the minus strand of NW_006408623.1, from coordinate 6,020,014 downwards.
GGCACATTGTCAGGGTGGACCAGTTCCTAGAGAAGGATATCATGCTCAAAAAAGTCAAAATTCATCTAAAAAGAGTAAGACCCTCAATGAGGTAGCTCCAACAATGGGGTTTAAACATAGCAACAATTGTGAGGCTGGCTTAGGACTGGGCCCTGTTTCATACTGTTGTACACAAGGTCACTATAAGTAGGAACCATTTCAAAGGTAACTAAACAACAACAGCTAGCCTATCATGTTTTATTCTTAGCCCCAAGAAAAATGTCTTTCATCCCAACACCTAAGAATGATAAGAAATGGGATTCGTCCTGGACACTCTCAGCATGTGTGTGTGTGCTCCATGTCTTCAGTTGTTTAAATCCAAAGTGGAGGCTACTGAGCTGTTCAAATAAAGAACAGTCTACAACTTAAAGGAGTCCTGGTGGCACAATGGTTAAGCGTGACTACTACCCAGTAGGTTGCCAGTTCAAGTTCACCCAACAGCTCCTCAAGAGAAAGACGTGGTGATGTGTCCTGTAAAGATTTCCGCTAACAAAATGCCACAAGGCAGTTCTACTCTGTCATATGGAGTCACATATGGGTCAGAATGGACTTACCAGCACTGATCCACAACAACTACACAACAAAATGTCCTAAGAAGTTCAAGGAAAGAAAACCATTTGTATGATTTTGAAAGTGATCAGAGAATGCCGTTAGCTATCTTCGAGTTGGTCCCAACTCACAGTCACTCCCATGTCCTGTCCTGTACCCTCCTCTCGATTGCTGCTGTATGTGAGCACATGGTTATAACTACGGTGTTAATCCATCTCAGTGGAATTTTCTTCTTTTTCAATGACCCTCCACTTTTCTAAGCATGATGTCCTTCTCCAGCATCCTGGTCCTTCCTTCTCTCTCATGAAAGCACTTCCAAAGAATAAGAGATAAAGTCTCACCATCTTCGATTCTGAAGAGCACTCTGGCTTCTAAACACAGATTTGTTTGTTCTTCTGGCAGTCCACAGTACTTTCAATATTTTTTGCCAACACCACAATCCAAAAAATCAATTCTTCTAAGGTCTTCCTTATTCATTGTCCAACTTGCAAATGCATATGAAGTCATTGAAAATCCCGTGACTTGGGTCAGGTGCACCTTAGTCCTCAAACTGACATCTTTGCTCTTTAACATTTTAAAAAGGTCTTCTGCCACAGATTCACCTGACACAATATATTATTCGATTTGACTGCTGTTTCCATGAGAGTTCACTGTAGATCCAAGCAAAATGTAGTCTTCAGCAGCTTTAATTTTTCTCCATTTATCATGATGTATTTATTGGGCCAGTTGTGAGGACTTTCATGTTCTTTATTATTCAGGTGTAATCCATACTGAAGTCTTTGATCTTCATCAGTAAATATTCCAGGTTCTCATCCCTTTCAGCAAGCAAGGTTGTATCATATGTATATTGCAGGTTGTTAATGAGTCTTCCTCTAAACCTGGTGGTACAGCTTCTTCACATAGTTCAACTGTTCAGAATATTTGCAGAGCAGACAGATTGAATAAGTTTGGTGAAAAGACACAACCCTACCACACTCCTTTCCTGATTTTAAACCATTCAGTATCCCCTGGTTCTGTTTAAATGACTGCCTCTTGGTCTATGTACAGGGTCCTTATGAGCACAATGAAGTGTTCTGGAATTCCTATTCTTCACAAGGTTACCCATAATTTGTTATGATCGACACAGTCGAATGCCTTGTCATAGTCAATAAAGCACAAGTAAACATCTTTCTGGTATTCTTTGCTTTCAGCCAAGATCCATCTGACGTCAGCAATGATACCCCTAGTTCCATGTCTTCTTCTGAATCTGACATGAATTTCTGACAACTCCCTGTAGACACAGGAAGCAGTTCTTAATTATCTTCAGCAAAATCTAACTTGTGTGTGATATTAATGATATTGTTCCATGGTTTCCACATTCCATTCAGTCACCTTTCTTTTGAAGGGTCACAAATACAGATCTCTTCCACTCATTGGTCAGGTAGCTGTCTTCCAATTCCTTGGCATAGAACAAGGGTGGGGAACCTTCTTTCTGCCATGTGTCATATAGCATGATTTGTGGACCATACAAAATTGTCAACTTAAAACAGCCTACTCAGGCTGCAGAACGTGCCTTTTGGTTGTTTAAATTATTATATATTCCTGAGTGTTTTTGTGTACATCCCTCTCCACACACACACACACACAAAAAAAAAAAAAAAAAAAAAAAACCTGAGGGAATGGAAGCAAATACTGTTGAATGATGACACATGGAGGAGACTGTAATCATTACAATGAAATGATGCTGTAAAGCTGATGTTCTCCCATGCAAACTATCACTCAGGTCACAATAAAAACTTACAAAAAAAACCCCAGCCTACTATATTTGGTTATATAATTAACTCACCCTTAATGTGATGTCTGCAAAATAATGAGCCGGACAACAAGGTCAGTTTGAACTGCAAGGTCGGCGGTTCAAAGCACCAGCCATTCCTCAGAAACCCTACACAGAGTTACTATGGGTCGGAACCAACTGGACGACATGTAACAACAACAACAACGTGATGGCTGAGACTGCAGTTGCCTTGGCAGGGCCACACCAAATGATTTCACAACCTTATACAGCCCACGGGCCGGACGTTCCCCACCCCTGGCAAAGATGAATGAGAGCTCCCACAATGCATCAGTTGAAGCAGAGAATATGACATATGAATTTTGCATGTCAGCAAGCCAACAGTTACAACCCTACAAACATGCACACTTTCAAAATGAGCACACCTTTCCTTCCTACTGGTGTCCAGTCTCCCAGGGTGAAGGTCCCTTCTCCCTCTGATGTCTTTGGTTGAGGACATGCAGAGGAGATGGTGTGAGGTCTGCCTATGCTTTCTTTTTTACCATTTCAGGCTGGGGAGTTCTGGCACCAAAATGAAGTGGAAGAACTCACCCACTTTGTGTAGTAAACCCCAACCCACTGGCATCAAGTTGCTTAGCCACTCCATACAACAGTGGAAAGCTGTGCCAAGCGGTTACCAAAGCTGGTCTCTTTACAGAAGCAGACTGCCTCCTCTTTCATGTCTGCTGAGTTCCAAACACTGACCTGTCTGTTTGCAGTTGGACACATAACCACTGTGCTTAATGCCTATTCTTCCAACCCACTGCCACAGACTTGAGTCCATCTTGATGGAACTGATTCGTTGGGTTGCAAAGACTGTCTGTCTTTAAAGAAGCAGACACTCACCTCTTTCTCCTTCAGAGTAGCTGGTGAGTTCACACCGCCACCATATCTCCATCTGATCGCTTAGCCGCTGTGCCACCAGGGGTCTTCCTAGGAAACCCCAGAGATATCGACTAGAAAGTGCACCTGTGTCTCCTCAGTTCAGTGATTTGAGCAGGAGGAAGGCGTTTTCTAGGAGTAACCAATTCACTTGTTAGTACTCTAAACTCCTTAACCTTGGCGTACCCCCTTGAGAATGGGCCCAGGAAGTTCTGGAGGTTAAGGTGAAGTGGGGAGCTGTAGGTGGCCCAGGGCAATCCCATCCCTGCTGGAGAAGGCTCACCCAAGGTAACTCAGAGCACAGGGCTGACTGCTCAGATATCCCATGGGAAGGTCTCTGCGGCTCCAAGTGCTGTAGGCAGGGGCTCTGTACAGACCCGTGCAGAAACCAAGGCAGCCAGCAGAATTCCATCTCCAGCACAAGTTCTGCCTGGCACCAAACTTTAATCTTTTCCCTCAGGCACTGACTCAAGGAGCATGATTTCATTTAATTTTTTCCCTCCATTAATATTCCACCCTCGACGTGCAGCAAAGTAACTTCATGCAAACAAAGAGTCCTCACCAGAAGAACTCATTTTTCTTCAGCACCTGGGCTGTTTCAAATCAGAGAGGGCCCAGCATGGGGAGGCCACGCTATTTTAATCATTCCAACGTGTCCAGTTCGGGAGATGAACTCAAAGGTGAATATTAAAGATAGTTGTGGAGTTCAGTCTTTTCACGAATGAGCACGTAATAGCCAAAGGCAAAACCGGAAGGCAACTTCACTTCCAATCAGTGTTTCCGTTTTATTGAAACCAGATTGGAATTCCTGGAAGGCAGTCTACAGATCACATCTTTAATCCTCATTGTCAGAGACCCCAGTAAAGCTGTCAGGGCGAATCAGTTTGCAGGCAAGCTTCCTGTATAATTTACAGGTGTGCCTCCTGTAGCCCGGGACCTCAACCTGGAACAGAAATATGGTTTTGATCAAGTGTAGACACTTCCTCTCACCTGCCCAGGTTCTCAGTGGCTTTAATTTGGCGATTAATCCTGGCCTTTGCACAGCAGGCTGACCTGCCTGGCTGGGGACATTAACATACATACACACTCAGCAGAGATGCAGGCTGGCTGGCCACCAGTCCAGCTTCTCAGGGGACGTGGCACTGATACAGCAGGAGGGACTACGGACACAGCGGCCGTGTACCCTCTGCCCCCTGTTCTGTCGGGCACACTACAGGTGTTTGAGGACCGTCTACCCTGCAGCCTTAAGAAGCCCTAGTGGTAGCCATGTTGAGTGCTCAGCAGCTGACTGAGACGTTGGTAGTTCAAACACATCCAGTACCTCCAGGGGAGAAAGACCTGCTCATCTACTCCCTGAAGATGACAGTCTAGAACTCTCAAGAAAACTATCTCACGGGATGATCGTGACTTGGAATGAATTTGAAGACACACAACAGCAAACCTTCTTTCTTAGGAACTTGCCAAAAGAATGTCTACTTCCTCATTTGTATACCTGTGTGTGCATGTACATGTTTATATGTGTGTGCATGTGGACATGTTTGTATGTGCGTATGGGGGGAGGGGATGCTTCAAAAAGTTCTTGGGGAAAAAAATCCATTCTATTTCATTAGCTTTTCCCATGAAATTTTGAAACCCCCTCATATGTGTGTATGTGTGTATGTGCATGTATGTGGGTGCATGGGTGTGGGTGTGTTGCTGTGTGCATATGTGTATTATGTGCATATGCATGTCTGTACATGTGTGTCTGTGTGTTTTTACATGTGTGAGTTTGCATACATGTGTGTGTTTGTGTATACACGTGGCCTGTGTATATATGCTGGTACATGTGGGTGTGAATGTGGAGGAATGGGCTATATGTGTATTGTGAGTATGTATGTATGTATGTATGTGTATATGTGTGTGTGTTTATGCATATCTGTTTATGTGTGTATATATGTGAACATGTACATGTGTTGTGTTTTGTGCATTTGTGTGTATATGCGTTTATGTGTGTGTTTATGTGTGTGAACATATATATGTGTTATTTTGTGCGTGTATTGTGTTTATGCATGCCTATGTTCGTGTGAACATGTACATGTATGATGCTTGTGTGCATGTGTGTGTTTATGTGTGTCTTCGATGTATACATGTATTGTGTTTCTGTGCATGCATGTGTGTGTGACCATGTAGATGTAGTGCTTCTGTGCATACATGTGTGTGTTTATGAGTGTATATATCTGTGTGAACATGCACATGTGTTGTGTTTGTGTGCATGTGTGTGTTTATGTGTGTGTTTGTGTGTGTGGACATGTACATGTGTTGTATTTATACATGTGTGCATGTGAACATGTGCATGAATTGTGTTTCTGTGCCTTTATGTGTTTGTGCATGGATATGTTTGGGTGTGCATGTGAACCTGTACATGTGTTGTGTTTCTGAGCATGTATGTGTGTATGTGTTTGTGCATGTATAGGTTTATGTATGCATGTGGATATGGACATGTATTGTGTTTCTGTGCATGTATGTATCCATGTATTGTGAATGTGTGTTATGCACATGCATGTGTATGTTTGTATGTGCATGTGTGTGTGCATGTGGTTGGGACTGTATGCATGTGTCCACTCCTTATCTCTGCACCCATGCCCCAAACACATGCTCTGTCTTGGAGATCGGAGCTTGTGTCCTCCCCTTGGGCTTCCTGGCCTGCTCTGGGAGCACTCATGAGGCTTTAACCCAATGGTGACGCTCCTGTGCCCTGGATACAAGGATGTCTGTATCGGCAGTGGGGAGGACTAGGAAGGCACCATACTCTCCTGCCTGTGTGTTCTCAGGTGGGTTAGTTAATCCCTCTGGTCTTTAATTTCTTCACCTATATATGTTGATATTGACACCTGCTCGTGTAAAGATCTAACAAGTGTACATACAGAGCCTCACACTCAGCAGACATTCATGGAACAGAGGCCCATCCTCCAAACACGGAGAGCTGCGTTGGAGACTAGCACCTTGGGGGTCAATTTCTACCTTTTTCGGTGGGGTCAAAGTAAACCCTGCGACAGTCTGTGTAAGGCAGAAACCTGTATGAGAAGGAAAAATCAAATATTCTCCACAATGAGCCATAGAAAAGTGGTAAGGCTTCACCCTGTCAGAGGCGGAAAACCCGAGAGAGCTGGTAAACAGGCTGCACAGCTTCCAGTTCACACAGTGTTCATGGCTCTGCCTTCAGGGTCTTTACTACACACACACACACACACACACACACACACACTAACACACCCCCCACACACCAGAAAGCTACTAGTATTGGAGTTAGACAAAAAAAAAATCCTTTGCTCACACAACCATTCGCTGCCTGACCTCATTGTCCAATACAAGAAACTGGACTGAACGTTGCCTTAGAAGCAGACCCGACACATTTGGAAATGGGTGATAATAGTATCACACCATTGTCATTCACTGCACTGGACACATGAGATTGGCTGGAAGAGTGCATTATTATCCATCCCTCCAAAAAATCCCTGGTGGTGCTCTTGGTTAAACACTGAACTTCTACCTGAAAGGTCAGCAGTTAGAATCTGCTTTGCAGGAGAAAGAGGAGGCTTTCTGCTCCCATACAGATTTACAACCTCGGAAACCCTAGGCAGGGTCACTGTGAGTCGGAACTGACTCAATGGCACACAACTACCAACCATACAATTGGTTTCCAATACGCTTGAGTGTGGTACTGACGGATAAACACTGGACTTCTAGCTGTGCTAACCATAAGGTTGGCAGTTCAAACCCACCAGCCACTCTCAGAAGCCCTACTCAGGGTCGCTGTGAGTCGGAAGTGACTCGATAAAAATGGCATAACAATTTAAGCGGCCTTTTCCTGGGAAAGCAGCAGCCCCCGACCCAGAATCTGGAGGAAAATCACCCGTATCAGACATCTGGACATTTAGGCTTGGAAATCAAAGTCCCCAGAACTTTCCATCCATTCCTGTGTTGTGTCTTGGTTGACTGTCCCCTAAAAACTGGGCACTGAGCTAAGTACTAGGGGAGACCCTCCCCTGGTTGCCTTTGAGTGAGGTACTGTGCTATGGAAGAGCAAATGCAGTGCAGGGTGTAAGCCTCAAGATCACTCCAGAACATTCCAGAAGGGACTGGCTCTTTCCTTCCCAAGTCAACATTTCCAGGAGACAGTGGTTTACGGTGAAACCAAAGCTGTGTTTGTGGCTTACCTTCCTTGTTTCTGCAGAGATCTGAATGCTGGAGGCAAGAATGTGTTCCATGGGAAAGTCTGCTGGTACTACACTACGTACCATAGGCTGGGATGGTCTGAGTCACACCGGCTGCCTCCCACTCACCTTTCTACCAGCCCCAAGTGCCCACAGTGTTCCGTGAGGAGAACCACCAGCAACAGCAGCCAGAGGAGCAAGGACAGGGGCCAGCTTTTCCTGTAACTACTGGACAGGCACCCATAAAGGTAGAGAGAGAAAGCCCCATCTGTGGAGAAAGATTGCCAACCAACCTCCTTAGATTGCTCTCTCTTACACTTGCACACATACATGCTCATACACACACGTGTGATAAACGTCTTACTTACGTAGAGTCTGCCAAGTCATGGATGGATGGTGGATCAGAGATCCAACTACAGGGAGAGAGGGAAAGGAAGAGGGAGGGAGGGAGAAGGAGAAGAAGGGCAAGGGAGGGAGGGAGGGAGAGGGAGAGGGAGCAGGAGCTAACCAGGTAACTTTGCTGTGAGTGTGTGCAAATGTGAGCTTCCTAGTGTCTTTGTGGAAATGTGTGAGCATGCATGTGCGTTTGTGTGTAAACGTGTGTGTAAACATGTGTGTTTGTATGTATGAGGGTGGGGGAGGGAGTGTAGGGGTAAGAGTGTACATGTATAGTTGTGTGTGCTTGTGTTAGTGTGTGAGTGTGTTTGTGCATGAGTATGTGTGTGTGTATGACTGTGGGTGTGTGTATACACGTGAGTGTGTGTGAGTGAGGAGAGTATGTATATGGGGGGGTGAGAGTATGTGAGTATGTGTGTATGGGTGTGTGAGTGTGTTTGTATGCATGTGAGTGTGGATGAGTGTGCCCATGAGTGTGTCAGTGAATGTGTGTGTGTGAGTGTGTGTGTGGGGGTGGGGTAAGTGTGCATGAATGTGTCCGTGAGTGTGAATGTCCATGGGTATGAGTGTCCATGGGTGTGTGTGCATGTGAATGTGAGAGTATGTGTGTGTGCATGTGAGTGTGTGAGAGAATATGTGTGTGCGTGATTGTGTGTATGAATGTGTCCGTGGGTGTGAGTATGTGTGTGTGTGCATGTATGTGTATGCATATGAGTGTGTGAGTGTGAACGTTTTTACACAAGTGTGTGAGCATGTTCTTGTGTCTGTAGGAGTGGGTATGATGTGAGGCCACACATAGTTAGAAAGGGCCCAGGCGCACCCCCTCCCCCGGGAATTATGGTAATGAGAGAAGTGCCGGGTTCATCTCTTCCCAAGGTCAGGCCTAAGGCACGTCCCACCTGGGTCCAGGGCATTGGCCTTGGTCCAGAAATGGAGTTCTCCCTTAGGATGGGAACAGCATCTGTGGCAGTCCCAGCCAGCTATAAACAGGCTCCTGTCTCTACCCCAGAAATCCTGGGAAAACAGCTCAAATCCCGTGATGGTATCTGAACGCCATCAGTGGACAATTAATATTTCACGACAACATCTTAATTGCCAAAAAAGTTCATTTTGGGAGCAAAGTTTTTTTGTTTGTTTGTTTTTTCCTTCTTTCCATTTTTTTTCAATCCTTATTTTTAAACCCTAAACATAATGGCTGAATGGTTAATATGGAACCGATACATTTTTAAAGGACTTCTTTGAAAGCCCTCTCCAAACTGGACCGCAGAGGGACACGGGGCACGGGCTGCCAGGTTTTGAGCCATGCCAACGGCAGCGGAACAAGTGTTGCCTGAGATGTGAGAGATGACTGTGGCGGCCCTGAGCCTTGGAGCAGGTGTTGCTCATCCTCATTTGCAGCGGAGCGTGGCCCTGCGCAGCCAGCCGCAGCCAGCGCCTGGCAGCCCCCATGTACCTGCGCGCAGAGAGGCGGTAATGATAATGGATGTGGGCCGATTAGCCAGCCCATTTGTAACAGCAGCAGCCGGGCTCCAAGGGTCAGGCCACACAGAAGGAGCGGTGAGGTTAGAGTCCCAGTGGGCACTGGGCTGTCCCTGGGGCCCTTAAGTCTAGACTTAAGGAGTCACGCTCACACAGAGGGAGTGGCAAGGCTGGGGTCCCAGTGGGCTCTGGGACATCCCCCGGGTCCCTGTGTCCAGGACTGGGGTGAATCTGGCCATCAGAGAGGGAGCAAGGAACCTGGACATGGCCTGACTCTCTCCTGGTCTCCCCAGGGTCTAGAACGCAGAGAATCTCACTGTAATGACATAAGAGGATTCACGGTGGTTGGATGCTCACTCCCTGAAGGAGCCACTGGGCAGGGCAGCCTTGCTGGGTGGCAGACTCTGTTTTCCGCATCTTTTCCATCCTGGTTCTCCTGGCGGCAGACGTCTGCCCGCTCATTCTTGCACTCAGCTATTGGCTCATACACACTTGGCTCTGCTGTGCACACTCACTCAGAAAACAAAAGAGCAAGACTCAGCCAGCTGGGTCCACTCCTTGCTCCATCCCTATGAGCACTGGCACCCAGTACTATCCCTGGACTCTCTCGTCCTCACGATGAAGGGTCCTGACCTCCCCAGGTGTGGGTTTAATGAAACACAGCTAACCTTCTCGCATGATCTCTAGAGTTGAGGGGTCACCAAGTGACAATGTAGGGAGAGGGTGGAGACACGCCCAAAAACCCATTCCAGGATGGAGGTGGCAGATGACGACTAGGCAGGTATGCTAGTCCCGCGGACTCTGCCTCATGATGCCCACGTGTGTCAGTGTCAACACTGCTCTCTCAGGTTTTCAGTAGCAGAGCTTTTTGAAGTCAGTTTCACCAGGCCTTTCTTCGGAGGCTCTCTGGGTAGACTCAGGCCTCTGACCTCTTTATTAGTAGCTGAGTTTGTTCCAGTTTGCACCACGCATATTCTCTATCCTCCAGGTGCACAAAACCCTGATGAAAGTGTGTCATCAAGAAACAGAGGACAGCGCTTCGAGGTGCCCAGCAAGGCTGTCCACAGGAGCGGACATTGAAAAGGAACCCAACAAGTGCCATTTCTACAGGAAGTAGGGAGCTGGGTGCTGGTCAGCTCCTGGACAAGCTGCAGGAGCCAGTGGGGGCCAGCTGAGCATCAGAATGGGGAGCCAGGGAGCCAGCCACGCATGACTGTGTCATTGGCCAGCACTGTGACCGCTACCAGGTCAGTGTGATCATCTCTAGCGATGCTCCACACAGCCTCCCCTCTGGCTGACAAACACAGGCACAAAATAGCAGGGAAAACAACTTGAACTGTTAACTGTGGTGCAGGGAAACCGGGCCAAGGTGGAGAGACTGAAAGGCTAGAGGTCCCAGCCGCATCCTGTGGGTCCAGGGCCTCTCAGGTCCAGCTCCTCACCTGAAAATAGAGACTTCTGGAGGATTTGACTAAGAGCCCTTCCTAACCGAAAATCTCATGGTCAGTGACAGCCTGCAGTGTTTGAGAGCACTATGAGACAGTCAACGGTGTCACCAAACTAGAGGCACAAGTGTCCCTTTGGTGTCTGCACATTTAGCTAATGGGGTTTATGTTGTTACATAGCCTGTGGATGTCACATTGGCTCCAATGCAAGCTTATAAGATGATAACGTCCCCTGGCCCAACCCATCACCAGGATCCACAGTCTGTTGCGGTCCATCTCACTGAAAGCTTCCCTCTTTGTCACCAACCCTCCATTTTACCAAACGTGATGACCCTGCTGGTGTTTGAAAACCTTGTAGCATAGTTTCCAGCATCACAGTAATAGCCACGTGACAGGCAGCGGGACTGAAAATATGCTCATCACAAGCCAGGCTACACTGGGCAAATCCACTGCAAAAATACCTCTTTTAAAGGGTTAAAATGAAGAAAAACATGGCATCAGGATTGGAGGAAGACTCATTAACAACCTGCGATATGCAGATGATGCAACCTTGCTTCTGAAAGTGAAGAGGACTTAAAATATTTACTGATGAAGATCAAAGAGCACAGCCTTCAGTGTGGATTACATCTCAATGTAAAGAAAACAAAAATCCTCACCACTGGACCAATAAACAACATTCTTATTAATAGAGAAAAGATTGAAGTTGTCAAGGACTTCATAGTTCTTGGATCAACCATCAACACTCATGGAAGCAGCAGTCAAGAGATCAAATAACATATTGCATTAGGCAAATCTGATGCACAAGACCTTTTTAAAGCGTTGAAGAGCAAGATGTCAGCTTGAGGACTAAGGTGCACCTGACCCAAAACACGGTATTTTCAATAACTTCATATGCATGCGAAAGCTGGACAGTGAATAAAGAAGACCGTAGAAGAATTGATGCCTTTGAGTTGTGGTGTTGGAGGAGAATATTGAAAGTGCCATGGCTGCCAGAAGAACCAACAGATCTGTTTTGGAAGAAGTGCAGCCAGAGTGCCCCTTAGAGGCCAAGATGGCCAAATTTTGTCTCTCATACTTTGGACATATTGTCAGGAGGGACCAGTCGCTGGAGAAGGATATCATGTTTGGTAAGGTGGAGGGTCAGAGAAAAAGGGGAAGACCCCCAGCGAGATGATTTCGCCAAGTGGCAGCATCGATGGACTGAAGCATGGCAACAATAGTGAGGTTGGCCTAGGATCTGGCAGTGTTTCGTTCTGCTGTGCATCCATCCACTGGAGTCGTTACATTGTCTAGTTGGTTCTGACTCATAGCTCCTTCCGTAGGTGAATGTTTCAGATTAACAAACTATAGTCCGTCCATCCAATGGAGCCATTAAGTGCCGTTAAGGTTCTGACTCATGGCGACCCTGTATAGGTTTTCTGAGAGGCAGCTGGTAGGTTTGAACTGCCAACCTTTCAGTTGTCCAGTGTGTATCTTATAGTGCCACACCAGGACTCGGTATCCAATAAAGTGTCACTCAGTAATAAAAAGAAATGAGCTACGAAGCTAAGAAAAGACTTGGAGGACCCTTCTACTGCATCTTGCTAAGTGAAGAAAGTCAACCTGAACACACTCCATATAGTATGATTTCAGCTCAGTGACAGTGTGGGAAAGGCAAAACCTCAGATAAACTGAAAGGATCAGGGTGAACGGGTGCCACATGGGGCATTTTAGGGCAGTGACAGTATTCTGCACGATGCTCTAATGGTGGGCAGGTTACAGTATGCACTTGTCACAACACACTGAACTGCACACCTCTGAGATTGAGCGGTGGACTTGAGTGACTAATGTACCCATGTTGGTTCCTCATTCTAACAAATGCATCACTGGAAGGCAAGATGTTAATTACAGGAGAACTGTTCAGAGAGGAGAGGGAGATGTGTGGGAACTCTCTGTCTTCTGAGCACAATTTCTCTGTAAACCTAAAGCTTCTCTAAAGAAAAAAAATCTATTAGAAAAAAAGAGAAAGAGAGAGAGAGAGAAGAACATGTCAAACGTGTGATCAGTCTTCATGTCCCTTCTACCGTGAAGGAATGACCCGGGCACCCACACACCCAGTGACCACCTGGCCTTCTGACCTACCCACTACTCCAGACAGACAAATGGCACATTCCTGACTCTCTAAGCCATGATAAAAGACCCTGTGCTCACCCTTGGGCTCCTCTCTGGGAGCTTCTGGCTGTGAGGGACCAATCAAAGGCATTCAGACTCAGACCCTGGCATTGAAAAGCTTCCTCTGACCCCCAGGTATCTATGTGAGCCCATAGACAAGGTAGCATTTTCTCCTGCTCACTCATTCTCTCTAAAGCAGCCATGAGGAAAAGTAAATTGGGCCTGAAAATGCCTATCACCCACAAGGACAAGTAAATAATAAATTTCGGGAGCATAGAGATCCCTGAGCTCATGTGCTTGGTGGGAAAGGTGGGTGTTAGACATCTCCAGCACAGTAGCCCCAGCTCTGTGGAAGAGGGGTGGGATAAGGCAAGGCATTCTGTGTGTGGACTCAAAACTGGAGCAATATCGGGGGCACTTCCACAGGGCCAGGGAGTACAGGCGACAGCCAGAACTCAGAGCTGGATCCAATCCTGAATGGCCATGACTTGGGTTCCATCAGCCGTGTAACGGCCTCTCCATGAATCACAAGAGACCCATCCAGACAGGGAGCTGTGCTGAGCATCCTGACTGCACAGACCCATGGAGATGCCAGACGTGGAGATGGACCAGTACCAGCCAGCCCCAGGGGACCCAGAGACCAGGCAGGGTCATAATGAGACAAGACCCACCTTGAGGGTCACCTGCTTGGTCAGGGCTCAACAAGTCCATGAGTGTGGTATGCATCCACTCATGGGGACAAAGAAGAACTTCTGGGAAGGGAGCACAAGTTAAGGAAGAAGGAAACATCATCTCTAATTTATCACCCTCCGTGCCCACACATGCAAGAAAATAATTAGTCCAGAGGACTAACAGACCACAAGATACCTCAGCTTCTAAGAGCCTGAGACCAGAACTGGAGAGTGCCCAGCGGCCACTGCTCTGACAGGACTCATGCTAGGAAGTCCTGAATAAAGTTGGTCATACAAATGACCGGGTTTATTGTGCAGAGCCTGGTGGAAGGGTAACCCCTAGCCACCCTTCAGGCCTAGAAATGAACTCACCCCACTCGAGTGATCTTGCAGTCAAACCACAGATAGTTCTAGAAGGTGAATAATCACATCAGAGAGGTACACACTCCTCAGACCAAACACAGGACATGAAAAGGGCAACGTTTGCAGAGGGATACAGCCCAGAAGGCAGGATGGGAGGAGAGGAAGGACAAATGGAAATAGCAAACACAGGAAGGAAGTAGGAAAAGTGTGGTCGTCACCTTGTGGAGACGACATCCCAAACGTGTGTGCGCTGCTGAATGGAAAACCAATGTAGACTTTCACCTGAATCAAATAAAAGGAAATTACTGTGTACAGGTAGTTCCTCAAAGGGTGCTAGGTGAATTGTCTCACTAGTACATCTGATGGTCAAAGATGACTTCTAGGTTCAAGGGTCAAAGGACATCTGAGGACACAGGTCTGGGTGGATCACCCCAACTCCATGGACCCTAGAAGTCTAGGTTCCAGGAGACTTAAATCTGCTTCTACTTAAGAATTCAGGAGGATCTGCACTGAGACACATCGAGAAGAAGAAGGAAGCAGAACGAGCCCCTTCTGAGGCTGGTGGGCCAGTCAAAGACCACCTGACATTCTGCATACTCCCACCTATGAACAGGGGATCGCTCTTCCACATCGGATCCAATTTCCCCAGCAACCTGGGACCTGACCCTGAACCAAACCTCCCTGCACCAATATAGTAGCAATCAGGAGGATAATGGAGAGAGTGCCGCTAATTTGGCGTTCAGTGCCACTGAAGGAGGCGGACACACCCCCCCGGTGATGAGATTCACGTACATAATGGGCAAAACCCCTGCAGACGAGATTCTCTGGCCACAAAACCACTCCAGCCATCTCTAATTGCTGTACCTGCCAACCCCCCACTCTTCCCGCCCTCCCCCTCCACTGCCAAGTGACTATGCAGCCTTTGTTCATTGATAAAGAGGGAGCCTGCTGAAAATCCCAAACGAATCACTGCAGGGGAAGTCTCATCCCATCCAACTCGGATGGGCATCTTCCAGGAGACACCAATTAAATGAGGCTAAGTCAGGGTCCTGGTAGGAGGGAAGAAGAGGAGAGACCCAAAGGCAGGTAGGGAAGGGGGCACAGACAGGAAGCCCACACAGCCCAGCCGAGGGAGGTGGGTAGGTCTGTGCACACTGGGGTAGCCCAGTCCTTCCAGGCCGTCCCACAACCTGCCAACTCTGCTCATTTCTGAAAGGACTGGTTCCCTGGGAGCATGACTGGCTTTACAGAGTCACTCTGGCAAGGACAGGGACAAGGTGACATAACAAGCCCTTGCCACCTCTGGGCTATGGCATGCCACCTTCTGCTCTGTACTTGGAGACCTTGGCAGTGTAGTTCCCGGGCTCCAAGGGTGACTTCATGAGCACAGAGGGATGAGTGTGGTGCCTAGTCCCACAGACCTCCCAATTCACAAGACCCCTACCCCAGCCCTACGTGATCACACAAACAGGGACAGGCTTGTCACAGCAGGGGTCATTCTCCCACCAGCGGGTGAAGCTGTGTTGTCCCCAAGCCCCCCAACACCCAGGCTCGACCTGCAGAGGCTGTCACCTCTAAGAGCATCCATCGCCCGGACGTGGCTCCCTGTGCCTGCTGACCTGTCCTTCCTTGCTACCTGATAGGCAAACTTGCAACACTCCATCTAATTATGACTGTGTGCGGCGTTTCACAGCAGAATAGAGAAGATTAGGGGAAGAGAAAGAAAGCCGAACCCTCTATAATGAAATTTTAAAATCACAGTACTCCTACTGTTAATATTTCCCCAGCCTCCAAAAGCATCAAATATTGTTTTATCTCACAACTAATCTCAAATGTATATATGTATTAAAATATTTGGACACGTCAAGTTGGAGCCGGGAATGAAGATACGAGCTATGGCAGCTGTGCACGATTTCTCCATCACCAGGGTCCATGTAGCTAATTGGTCACTTTGTCCAGCTGAGCAATGGGGGTTCTGGCCCATTCCCGTCATTAAAAGCTGCCAGAGTCGGTATGACTTTGAATCAGCTGATTCCCTCCTGTTCCGAGTTGCTTTTAAGCACCTGCCCACCCAGCATCCTTGCCTCTGACTGGAAGCTGTTGGTCCTTTGATGAGGGCTTTGGATAATTTAATCAACTTTACTTGGTTGTATTTTCCAGAAGGAAGAAGTGTGCCGCTCACATTGGGCCAAGAGCTTCTGAGCTTGAGAAACCTCCTTCCTGTTCCTAATCAGCCTGCCAAATGTGTCCCCACGACAGGGTGTTTATCTCAACTTATGCATTAATGACTTCACCAACTTGCCATGAAAACGTGGCCCAGACTCCTGCAAACAGGATCCTGGGGGAAAGAGTCAGAGAACCAGGAACCAAATGGAAGATGGGAACCTAGTTCTGAGCAGCAGACTGACCAGGAGTTTTGTTTAGATTTTGATTCTGTTTCTCGTGCACACACGCGTGTGGTAGTAGGTGGTGGTGATGGAGACCATCAAGTTGTTCTGCGTCATAGCGACCACACTAGTGCAGAGTAAGCAACCTGCTGTACAACGTCTTCAGCGCCAAGACTGACTTATGAAGCATCTCTAGCTGGGTTCGAACCACCAGTCTTTCAGGTGGTAGTCAGGTGCTTACCTATCCACACCATCCAGGGAACCCACTGTAGCACAAGGGGCTTGAAGGACGGTGTTCAGGGAGTCAAAGAGGAGAGGAGAAAGTAAGTGAAAGTTAGGCCCAGTGGTCATGGATCACCCTGATCTGAAAGGGGCGAAGTAAGAGGAGCTGCGGCTGGACTTTGGGGAGCACAGGGAGTAAGAAGAATGCTGCTGGGGTGTGACGTTGTGGGGGGTCAGGAGCACCCTCTGGGGGTCAGGGTGTGGAGTGTCAGGAGCACATTCTGGGGGTGTACAGGTATGGAGTTTCATGAGTACACTCTGTGGATCTAGGGGTACGTGGTGTCCACAGCACACTCTGGGGGTCTGGGGGCATGGGGTGTCAGGAGCACCCTCTGGGGGTCAGGGTATGGGGTGTCAGGAGCACACTCTGGGGGTACAGAGTATAAGAAGCATACTCTGGGGGTTTTGGGGTGGAGTTTCATGAGCACACTCTGTGGATCTTGGGGGAACGGGGTGTCCGCAGCACACTCTGGGGGTCTGGGGGCATGGGATGTCAGGAGCACACTCTTGGGGGTTGTCCAGAGGGGTTGCTGTGCTTCCAAGACAATCACTCAACATTCAAAACCCGGCCAGCAGCATTTTAGGTTTTGCAAGACTGTCTCTGGGCGTCGTGCTCAGATACACCCCTCGGAGAACCCGGGCCGCTGGCTGCAGATGGGACAAGTAGTGTTTCCATTTCCAAGTCCTGCCTGGGTGTCTCTCTAACGGAAGCTACAAATAGGCCCTGAAATCACAGACTTGGTAACGGATAAAAACAACAAGTCTTTGGGCCCGAAGTAGTCCCAAGCCCCTGGGGACTGATTTGGAGGGTTGCCGCCTTAAAGCAGGTGATTCCCAGCAGGTGGTGGAGGACAGGCAGCTCTGGCCTCTCACTCCGGGAAGAGTGGAAGTCTTTCTGCCTTAAAGCACGGCAGCTTCTCCATTGCCGCCCTGACATCCGCTGGGCCTCTGGAGAGGGCTTGATGTCAACCCTGGTTCAGAGTAAGAACCTGAACCCAGTGGTGTAGAGGCTAATTACTCATTTTCTGCAGCCCCATCTGCTTGGAGCATGTGCCAGAGGCGGACGCAGGACTCTCTGGGGGAAGCGGAGGTATGTGCAGGTTTCCACCGTGCCCGGGCATGGACACACCTGATCGAGGCAGCCTGGACTCCAGGCCCCCACATGTGAGCATCAGGATCCCTCCTCAATGCTCCCAGGAATGAGAGAGAGGCTCCCCAATAGTGACACGAATGGGGAGCAAACAAGGATCAGGAGACATCAGGGAGAAAGCCCAGCTGTGGGCACTGAGCCACGATCCCAGGCAAGCATCCCAAAGGTCCTGGAACCAAAGGCTTGGGTCTGAACTCAAAGTCCCACCACGGCACGGCTTGATGTCAGTCTTTGGGGCTAAATGCCTCACAGGTCTGAAGAGTTGCCCTGCTCAAGTGTGTCATAAGGATAAAGATGAGGCTGATGTGGTCCCAGATGGGGACAGCCACGCCCTGTCACTCTGTTCCACTCTGACCTAGACTCCTTCTTACTGATGACAATCAAAGAGCACAGCCTTCAGTATGGCTTTGCACTTCAATGTAAAGAAAACAAATTCCTCACCACTGGACAAAGAAGCAACATTATGATAAATGGAGAGATCTGACGCTCCTAGCTCCCTGCCTTTCCGTGTGCCTCTGTGAGTCTCTGTCTCTGTCTCTCTGCCTCTATTTATGTCTCTGTCTCTTTCTCCCTCTCTGACTCTGTCTCTCTTTCCTTGTATCTTTATCCGTCTCTCTCTCTCTCTCTCTCTCTCTCTCTCTCTCTCTCTCTCTCTCTCTCTCTCTCTATTTCTATCTCTTTTTCTGTCTTTCTCTATATTCCCCTACCCAGTATCCTCGTCCCAGCTGTCTGATGCCCAGCCCTATTTGTGCTCCCCAGCTGCCTGGTTGTACTTTCTATCCACAGTGGGGGGCACCTGCTGAGACCACCTTCCTGCCCCCTCCTCCAGAAACAAAAGGACTCAAAGAAACTGGGAGTTGCCCTGCATTCTGATGAAGTTCACCTTAGGGATCCCCATGGTTGTGACATGCAGGCTTTTACTCACTCATTGAAGAAGTCTGGAGGCAAACAGTATGGGGCTGATTTAGAGTTTCACAAAGCCACCAGAAACCCAACAGCCTTCTTTCTTTCTCTTCTATCTCCACAGTACACAGCTTCCAAACTAGCTGCTGGTGTGCCGACCTGCGCATCTGCATCCAAACCAGCAGGAAAAAGGAAGGGAGAAACAGGAAGTGCAAACATGTCTCCCATCTGAGTTAGCCATCTTCAATAGGTTTCTCCAAAATCTCTCATGACATTCCTGCTGACATTTCACTGGCCCACAAGGGCACGTCCAAGCTACAAAGGAGTCTAGGAAACTTCCTTCTAGGCAGGCACATTGCCACAGTAAAATTTGATTCTATTACCACAAAAAAGAGACAAAACAATAGTGGGCAACATTTAGAAATCTCTGCCTTATTTGTTCAGACACAAAACAAGGCAGTGAGCAAGTATTCCAGCAGAGTTCACCTGACACCCAGTCAGTGAGGGAGTCCTCACCCGAGTGTACCTGACACATAGCTGATGGTCCAGTACACTTGAATATACCTGACTCAAGGGCAGCATTGTTGTCCCGATTCACAGGTAAGAAAATTAGGGCTGAAGATGGACGTTGTCCTCAGGACCCTGTAGTGAGGGGAGACCTGGAATTCACCCAGCTCAGCTCATGGTCATAGGAACCCAACAGCTCCTATGCAGAGTTCCCCTGCCTGTTTGCTCCCTAGGAGCTAGGGCCAGCCATCCTCAGAGCCTGGAGCCTACTAGATTTCTGGTCTGGGAAGGCCACAGCACTTGCCAGTATCCTGGTAGCGCTGTACCTATGGGAAACCCAAGCACATAGTGCCCGTCGGACTTCACCAAGATGTTCTTTCGAGGCACTCGGAGCATTTGAACTGCCAACCTTTTGGTGAG
Organism: Chrysochloris asiatica; assembly: GCF_000296735.1. NCBI lineage: Eukaryota > Metazoa > Chordata > Mammalia > Afrosoricida > Chrysochloridae > Chrysochloris > Chrysochloris asiatica. Next base: position 6,000,387 of record NW_006408623.1, on the reverse strand, counting down.
TACCCAGTGCTTAACCGAGGGGCTCTGTAGCAGTGGACTGGAAGCAAGAGAGATTTGGTGTCTGCTGTCTTCCTGTCTTCTCTTTGACCTGCCCCCCATTGCTGGATTTTTTTCGATATCCATAGTGCCTTGTACTCTCTCAATGGATTTGTAAGGAGCAAAAGATGTCTCATTCTGTTGTCTTCTTTGGGAAAAGTGGTGTGGCAGAGAAATTAATTTTTCTGGATAACTGAGGTTTCCAGAAAATTCTAGAAACAAGCAACATATGCAGTCCCATAGATGGAAATCTTTATAGATGGAAGTATATGTGCCCTTATAAAGAACAACACATAAGCTAGGACTAAAATCATTTACCGTCCCTCAATGACAAGGCCATAATTACCACATCAATTATGGTACAGAGCTGGGGTCTGGGGTGCCCTCAGGAGGGGCTGAAGTGTGGAGGACCATTTGTCCCAAACAAAATGGCCCCATTTGTGTTGTTTTCCTAATCCTGCTATTTTTACTCCCTCCACAAACAGCAACGACATTTTGTGGCCTCCCTCCACAAACAGCAACGACACCTACTACAGTGTCACATCCGACTGCTCCTGGTCTGTCATTCTGAAGACTAAGGTTCACCTAACCTGAGACATGGCATCTTCAGCCACTTCCTATGCATGTGAAAGCTGAACAATGAATAAGGAAGATCAGTGGAGAATGATGCCTTTGAATGATGGTGTTCGTCAAGAAGATGGAATGCACCATGGGCCACTGGAAGGATGAACACAGCTGGAAGAAGGACAGCCAGAATGCTGCTTAGAAATAATGGTGAGACTTTGTCTCATGGACTTTGGACATGTTATCAAGAGGGACCCGTCCCTGGAGAAGGACACCATGCTAGGTAAAATAGAGGGTCAGCAAGAAATAGGAAGACCCTCAGGAAGTTAGACCGATACAGCAGCTGCAATGATGGACTCAAAGACGGCAGTAATTGTGAGGATGGTTCAGAGCCAGCAGTTGTGCTCTGTTGAGTTGACGGCACCTAACACTACATCCGCTGTTACGTGGCTGAGAGCTGGAGGGTGCTCCCAGGCCTCGCCACCAGTGAAAACTGCTTGAGAAGCCAAATTCCTGCACGGAGGCCCGTTCTCCACAGCCATGTGGTTCACGTTGCATCCTGATGGCTGAGGTCCATCCAGGATTTAAGTCTAAGCATAGGAGAAGGATTAAGAACTCTCATGGTGCATCAATAAAGCGCTCCACTTCTCACCAGAGATCAGTGGTTCAAACCCACCCAGCACCTGGCGATCTGCTCCCAGGCAGACGGCAGTCTAGACATCCCATGGAACAATTCTACTCAGTCACATGGGACTGCTGTCAGAATCAACTCAAGGACACCTAACAACAGCAGGAGGAGTCAGCCAATCTTCAGGATCCATGCAGATCTGTAGTTTCTGCTGCTGTGTGGCTGATCGCTCATCAATGTTGTTGATCAAACTGTAGTCAGAACCAGAACTCATGAGCTGGGGGGAGGGACACCAGCCTTGCTTTTAGCTCAGTGCTTTGTCCCCGGAGAGGAGAGCTGACTGTCCAAGTTATACCATGGACAGCACTGAGTTCCTGGATAGAGCAAACAGGTAGTGGGCTTGCCTAACTGAAAGGATGGAGGCTCCAGTTCACCCAGAGGCACCTCGGATGAGAAGCCTTTTACGCAGCAAACCACTTCTGATAAATCAGTCATCGATAACCCCACAAACTCCACTCTGACAGACATGGGGCTGCCAAGGGTTGGGATCAACCAGAAGGCAACTGGGTTTTAGCTTCCCAGCTTACACTCAAGGGGTTCAAAGAGCATACCCATTTTCCACCTTTACTTGCTAACGTGGATCCACATTCGCTATGAGGAAATAAATGGGGGCTACACATGGAATCTCAGCTTCTGCTAATTCTGAGTTATTCATATATTCATAAAACAAAGCAATTTGCAAAGGCCCTATTTCCCCTCTAAGCAAATGCATATGTATCAATCCATTAACGTGCTGATTAAATACAGCATATGCAAATCACTTTAATGATCATATTTACAAAATAAGTTACCTATATTGTGAATTAATTGCCCTGTGCTTTTAGCTTTCCCAATGATATGGGGCAAGTTTGGGACTCAGATTTCCTTTGCCATCAAAAGCATCCCAGGAAATTGATACTAATCTCTCTGTCCTCCTCACTTGCCCACCCCTCACTTGCCCACCCACTTCTGCGTCCCTTTGATAGCAGCACAAACAGAAAAAGTTTATTTGTAGGCTCCTTGGCTACATTCCTAAGCAGCCTCTCCTGAGACTGAGCTCTGTACGGAGGTGCCCATGTTGATGCTGATGAGGAGGTGGACCTGTTGCTATGGAGGTGACTCCACCTTATAGTGACCTTGTGTGTGTTGAGGAAATCGGTGCTCCCACGATGGTCCAAGAATGATTTGGGGATGGAGATCACCAGATCTCCCTAAAGAGGGGCACTTGGTCATTAGATATAGATTGAAGATTGGCCACACATATTGCTGCTGCTTTAGTTGGAGAAGATAGGGTGCAGGTTGGCCCAGCGCCCTTACATCACATATTCCGGGGATGGAGGACTAACCCACCACAGTCTGCTTTTCATTCTGATCGCATGCATGCATGCATATGCACTCACACAGACACTGTCACACACTCACACATCTTACACACACTCACACATTCACACACTCACACGTACTCACACACACATGCATTCACACATATACATACACTCCACACACACGAAGTTACACATGCTCACACACACACACATTCACACACTCATACATTCACACACTCACACGTACTCACACACACACGCATTCACACATATACATACATTACACACACACAAACTTACACATGCTCACACACACATTCATACACGCACATGTACTCACACAGAGACACTCACACACACACTGCTACACACTCATACAGTCACACACTCACACGAACTCACACACACACGTGCACTGATACATATACATGTACTACACACACACAAACTTACACATGCTCACACACACACATTCATACACGCATATGTACTCACACAGAGACACTCACACACACTGCTACACACTCACACATCTTACACACACATATACACACATTCACACACTCACACACACTGTCTCTCTCACACACACACAGTCCACTCTCACTCACACCTGACCACTCACACACAGCGTGCTAACCAGATGAAGGGATAAATGAGAGGCAAACATGTCCCTAACCCAACGTTCTTCCCCACACAACCCTCACCACAACTGAGTCTCTGGTCACCCAAAATGAAACTGCATCAGACTTGTCAACCTATGTCCACCTCACAGAACACGTACTAAAGCATTTGAAGGCGGGAAACATGACTGCGTTTGAGGGGTGCTCACACATTTCCTGTTAAGCAGCCCTTCTCCTCTGAACTCTGCTGATCAGAGGTCATGACGTCAGGTGACAAGAGGGGCTCCATTGGCCAGCTCATGGTGGCTATGTGCGGCATTGGCACACATTCAGATACAAAAAGAAGGAAAAGGTTCGATGGCATGACGACCAGGACGACACTTAGGAAATTAGTCAATGCCATGCACCAGAGATGGAGCCCTCATGATGCGGTGACTTAGCACTCAGCTCCTCACTGAAAGATCAGCAGTTGGAACCCACCAAGTCACTCCAGGGCAGCAAGAAGAGGCAGTCTGTCATTGCAAAGACTACAGCCTTAGAGACCCTGTGGGACCCTTCTACTCCATCTCATAGGGTCTCTAAGTTTGGAACCAAGTCAACAGCAATGAGTCCTGGTTATAGGACTGAAGAATTGTTGCTCATTCCTGCACAGTTACAAACAGCGGGTCTCAGCACAGCAGAAGATGAAATATTATGAAACACATTTGTCTATATCCTATAATAGAAAATAAAAGTCATATTTATACTCATTTAAGCTTTAGCCATATAAACACGGAATGGAACGTCTTTACTTCAGTTCGAATGGCAAAGCCTTTATGACCAGGATGTCAACTTGGTTGGGCTAGGATGTCTTTTACTTAGATAAGTCATCTTAAATTAAATATTAAAGATTAATAAACATAATGCCCATAATAAACAACACGCACTAATTTAATTAAAAATAGATGGTGAGCTCGACAAATGGGATATTATTGTAATGATATAGGATGGACTTGTTCGGCAAAAAATGTGCAGGCTTGTAATCGTGTCCTCTCCCTGCACATTCCACCCTTATTGTGCCTCATTAAAATTTTAAAAATAGCTATTTTAATTGTCAAGCATTTGACAGACTGCTATAAAAACTTGACACTTAAGTCTCTATTTTACAATATGCATTTTAATGATTCCTGTTATGGTTTCAATTATGTCCCCCCAAAATATGTGTTGTAAATCATAACCCTGTGGTTATCACTCCATTTGGGAATGGGCTGTCTTTGTTATGTTAATGAGGCAGGATTAGCATGGGCTCTATGTTGAGTCAATTTCTTTGGAGATATAAAAAGAGCTTAAACAAGCCAGCAGAGACAGAGGTGGGAAAGGGAGATGCCAAGACACATGGGGGTCTCTAAGGAACCAGGAAGCAGAAGCTGAAGAGACAAGGGGCTTCCTTCAGAACTAACAGAGAGAGAGCACGGAATTCAGACTTCTAGCTTCCTAAAGCATGGTGCTGCTGGTTAATGCGCCCGACTGCAAGGTCGGTTTGAACCACAAGGTCAGCAGTTCTAGCTTACCAACCACTTCTCAGAAGCCCTATGCAGGGGCACTATGGGTCGGAACGGACTCGACGTCACTTAACAACAACAAAGTGTGAGCGAATAAATTTCTGTGTGTCCATTTGTGGTGTTTCTGTTAGAGCATCAGGAGAGGACTAAAACAGCTCACATGTCAGCCTGCTTACTAAACCCTAACCCAGCTTTCTTTGGTTTTTCATTGAGTTGTTAGCTTCCAGTAGATGTGAGAGAACAGAGCTGAGCAAGCTACAGGGCTGCAGGAAAAAATGTATAAATTTTTACAAATAAACATGAAAATGAGCACTTTCCCACTGCAGGCAGAGGTTTCGTCTCTGACTCAAAGCCTGTGGGGGTGCCAGGAGAGGAAAGGAAGATATTCATGGGAACTCAAAAACTAGAGAGTTTTAGCACTAGCTTTTAAAGAGGATTCCTCATTTCCTCCTTTGAGGGTGTAAAACGAGGGGAAAGCTGTCAGGAAAAGGACACTTACAGGTCTTCACTGTGGGGACGCCTGATGTCATCTAAAAGTGTCATGGGTGACCTTGAGGGCATAGATGTCTCCTGGTCACTGAGTGAGAAATTCTGAGTCAAGCACATCCTGAGTCCAACCACTGGAGGAATCCAAGATCCCTAAGATCTCACCTAGGGAGACCCTGGCAAGCACCTTTCATCCACGCAGGCTCACCGTGGCCAGCTCGTATTTTCTGTAACTCACTTGATGTTGTATTTAGTCGTTTTTGTTATTTGCCCTGGAGTTGGCATCATGCACAACAATGAAGTGTTGCCAGTCCTGAACTATCTTCACCGTAACTGGTGTGCCTGGCACGACCATCATGTGACTACTGGGCATTCTAAGCGCCTCCCAAACTAGAGACCTCACCTTCCAACACTGTGTTGGGCAATGCTTTGTTAGGGTCCAGGAAGCTTTCTTTGGCTAATTTTCAGAAGAAAATGATTTCCCCAGGCTTTTCTTCCTAGACAGTCTTGGTCTGAAAGCTACTCTAGACACTTGTCCACCATGGCTGACTCTGCTGTCTTTGAAATATCACTTTCAGCATCACAGCAACATGCAAGCCACCAACATATGACAGACTGACAGGTCATGAAAACTCATTTAATACCAACTCTTTATTTAATGATGAGATTTTGCTAGTTCAAACATGAGATTTATCCAACAGAGCGTTTTCTCTTATACGTCCTGATTGTTCACAAAATATATAATATATGTGTGATTCAGACTCCACAGGATTGGCTCCTGGTCTCCCCCTCACTCCAGAGACAGCTGCTCTCATGACTGTGACAAGAGAACATTCCACTGTTTCCCACTGTAGGACAGGTTCATGGATCTAGCTGCATGGAATTGCATAGCACCAAACTAGTGTGGCGGGCCCCGTAGGATAAACCGCAAGTCATTTTGAAACACAAAGTCGACGGTTCAAACTCACCAGCTGTTCCTCGGGAAACCATGAGTTAGCAATGACTCTACAGCCCTTAACAACAACAACAAATTTTCTATAAATGCGTTATTGTTGTTAAGAGCCATCAAGTCAGCGCCTAATAGTTGGAGAAATCCTTGCCAGTCCTGGGCTTATAGATACATCTTTCTCCATTGTCTATCTTCCTCTCCTTCTGAGTGTGTGCTCAGTCTGCTGTGTTTATAACTCCAGAGGAGTTACCCTTCAGAATCCACTCTACTCTGGTATTAACATAACAAAGAAACCCCTGCTTCCAAACAGGATCACACCCACAGGGTACTGGGACTTCAGTACAGATTTTGGACAGATGTAATTCAATTCATGATATCTCCCCTCCTGCCACCCAGGCCTAAATCAGCAATGTCTCCAAAACCAGACTGCTTCATTTTGAGAAAAACACATTTAGTCAATCCTTTTTTTTTTTTAATTAACATTAATCTGCTGTTAACTTCAGCATCATTTTTGTACTATTGTAAATGATATTTTGAAAATTGCTATATTGGTTACTTATTGCTGGTGTACAAGAAAGATATTGATTTATGTATATTGATCTTGTATCTAGTAAACTTACCAAGATCCTTATTAATTCTGATTAGTCCTCTGTAGAGTCTCTTGAGTTTTCTCTATTGGTGTCTGTAAATAATGACATTTTTCTTGTTTCCTTTCCATTTCTTATATCATCTGGTTTTATTGTGCCAGTTCCAATGTTGAATGGAAAATATGATAGTGACATATGTCTCGTATTCCTGACATTAAAGAAGTGCTTTTAATGGTTCATCATTAAAAACAATGTTTACACTATAATTTTGATAGATTCCATTTTCTAGTTAAATGCCTTCTCTTTAATTCTCAGTTTGACATCTTCATCATTAATTGTTATCAAATTTTATTCTGCATTTCTTGAAATGATTATGTTTTCTCTACATCTAGTCTGTTAATAGGGAAATGCATAAATCAGTTTCTTAATATCATTTCTTTTTTACATGGCCATGATGGAATAACTTGATTGAGATTTACCCCTTCATTGCAAAAAATAAAAATAAAAAATGAACTAAACAAAATATACAAGGCAATAGCTTGCAGACATTGGACAACAGGTATTTCAAAACTGTGATCCCTAAGAAAAGGGAAACAAACCAAGCTTGCAATTATCTTGGATTGCTATCTGGTTGCCCTTTTTAGATCATGATATGGGAGGAGGATGTCAATCGAATCACAGTGGTCATGCTGAACAGTTGAACAGACAGAAGTCATAATTTCATGAGGCTGAGAGAACAGGGATTTGTGGGAATTACAACCAGAGACAACAGAGCTACAAGAAGAGTTCCAGAAATCTACAAGACTTTCTTGTACTTGTTGGTCCATGATAAACCATATGTTTATAGGGTGAAATTCTTCAATGCCAGCAACTAGTGGCCGAATGATGTTCAGACATCATAGAGATTGAGAAATGTTACAGTTCCAAGGATTCAGATTTGAGATTTCTCCATAATTACCCTGGCAGCAGAAGGGTTGTTACTGAGTAGAGATGAACAAGAACAAAGTCTGGAACTGATCTAACAAAGTTCAAAATTGAATTTTGGAGCCACCAGAATGATTTTCAATCAAGTTAACTGTCTATCAGAGTAAAGTCCAGCACTTCTCAAAGAAAGACAGCAAACGCCAGAATATACCAAGCTAGAATGTACAGCATACAACTTTAAATTTCAATGTACTAGTATGTAAAGAAACAGGAACTATGACCCAACTAGTCCACGAAGAGAAATCAGCAAACAGAAATAATCCTAGGAATTGTTGTTGTTGTTGTTAGGTGCCATCGAGTCGGTACTGACTCTTAGTGACCCTATGCACAACAGAACGAAACACTGCCCGGTCCTGGGCCAACTGCACAATTGTTGCCACGCTTGAGCCCATGGATGCTGCCACTTTGCCAATGCATCTCGCTGGGGGTCTTCCTCTTTTTCTCTGACCCTGGGAGGATGTAATTAGCAGACAAAATTTTGAGAAGCGCTTCTGTGACTATCCATTACTTACCTGTCAGTTAGTTACGCTGTAGTGGCTAGTATGTTGCTATGATGCTAGGAACTGTGCCGTCAATATTTCAAATACCAACAGGGTAGCCTATGGTGAACACGTTTCAACAGAGATTCCAGATTAAAATAGATTAGAAAGAATGACCTGGCAATCTGTTTCTGGGGGGGGAAAAAAAATGGCCAGTGAAAACTTCCTGGGTAGCAATAGAAAACCATCTGACACAGGGCCAGAAGATGACCCTCTCAGGTTGGAAGGTGCACTAAATACCAAGTGAGGAGCTTCTTCCTCAAAACAGAATTGACCCTAATAACATAGATGGGGTAAGTCTTCTTTGCGGATGTGGCACAACTCTAAGTCAAAAGAAACCACTATCAACATCCATTAGTAATCAGAAAGTAGAATGCCAATGAATGAATCTAGGAAACTTGGAAGTTATCAAAAATGAAATGGAAGGTGTGAAGACCAACATCCTAGACATCAGTGGTTGGTATTGGCCATTGGAATTGAATCATGAGCAGAGGGAGAGTACCATGCTGCTTAATATTAAAAAGTCTACATTGGCTAGAAGAGAGTGTGGGTAGAATTATGGATTCTGATGAATTAGGCAATTCTGATGACGGTTCAGAAGGAAGTGAGGAAAGCTGTAACGTGGATACTGCAAGATGGTGAGGAACACTGGCATAGAAACGGCTGCAGTGGAATCAGGAGACCGACACGCGATGGCAGGAGAGCCAACCCATGGAGCCAGAGAGCTAAGAACTCCACAAAGGTGTCTTGGAGTATGGTGAGACGTCATTTTCCCCAGTGTCTGTGTCCCCTTCTTGCTCTGTATAGATACAGATATAGATATAGATAGAGAGAGAGAGAGAGAGAGAGAGAGATATCCCTGGGTTTAACTGTACACACAACTAGAGACCACATTTCCCAGCTTCATTTGCACCTATCTGTGGTGACATAACTATGTTTTAGCCATTGAGAAGGAACCAGGAGGGATGTGGGCAGCTTCTCAATCACGTTGTACAAAGAAACTACTGTTCTCCACTTGTACTTTGACTCCATCTGATGCTTGGGTTGTGGGTACGATGCTGCTAATGTAGAGTTGGCCCACAGCCAGGGGCTACACTCTGGTCCCAGATAACTCACAGTGCAGCATCCTCTGCCCCCTTCGAGGCATCCAGCAACTCTGGATTGGTGTGTGTGTGTTGCCCGAGCCTCTGTAACTTAGGACATTCTTGTTATAGCTGCTCCTCTAGGTGAGCAGTGAGAGGGCAAACAAGGACGCTCTCACTGTCCCTTCTTCCTTCTGTAGAAAAGTGGTTTTCATTTCTGGTGATTTTTTCCCAGGGGATATTTGTAAATTTCTAAAGCTCTTTATGGAGTCCTGGTATGGCACTGTAGGATAAACACTGGATTGCTAACCATAAGGTCAGTAGTTCAAATCTACCAGCTGCTCCTCAGAAACCCTATATAGGTTCACTATGACAGAACTTAACATCTACAGAGCTATTTGTGGTTATTATGTTTTAGGGATCAGGGTCTATCGGTAGCATATCATGGGTGGTAAGGCCAAAGAGTGATGCTGCTAAACCGACTTCCACAGGACAGACAGACAGGCCCCCATATGAATAACCAGCCAGCCCAAAATGTCCATTTCACCAACGTTGAGAAGTCCTGCAGTGGAGAAATGACCACTCATATCTGTCACTGGATAAGTAAATGTTCTGGGGATGCTGAGTTGGTGATGAGCCATTAATTAGTCAACATGGGTGCCTCCAGTGGCCTCCTTGAGAACAGAGGTGAGTTTCTTATCTCTAAATCTCCAAAGCTAAATCTCCTAGGGAACAGAGATGGTGCACAGTGACTGTTAATCTCTGGACCCTTTACATCTGGGAGCCTCAGTCATGGGGTTCCTTCCCTGCTCCCCTACAGCTGATCTCCTTCCTTCATTTCTTCTTCTCCACTCCCTCCCTGTCTTCCTCCCTCTCTCCTTCCCTAATTCCTTTCTTCTTCCCTGTCTTCCTTCAGTTGGCTAAAGTCTATTGAATTTAGCAAACTTTTTATTAACTCTAATTATGTTTCTGCAGAGTCTTTTGGGTTTTCCCTGTATGCAACCATGTCATCTAAAAAGAATGACTCTTCTTCCTCTCAGTTCTTAAACCTTCTTGCCTCATAGATTAGTGTTTACTGTACTGTATGCAATGTTGAATGGAAATGATGATGATGACTATATTGTGTCCCTCTTTCCCGTCCTTCTTCCCCCTTTTCTCCCTCATCTCCTTCCTTCCTTTCCTCCCTGCCTCCCTCCCTTCCTCAGGGAGCCTGCCCTGATACCCTTCCCCACTTAGCAAGATCAAGGTGGAGTTCCTCTGTATGCCCAGAGAACCCTGGAGGGCCCACCATGCCGTCCTCATCTTGTCTTCCTGGATCATTCGTGTTTGTGTACTGAACTCAACAGGGACCAAGACTCATTTCATTATCCTGTCAAATCAATGCAGATGAATATGTATGGTTTTCAGAGAATATTTCAAGAAGAGACTTCAGCTTCTGTTTGTTTAGCTAGTGGGCACTAGAACATTCATTTCTAGTTCAAGGACAGACAGCTAGCTACATAATGTCTCTTTTTAGTCAAGGTAAAGGCCAGTCCATGAGGATCAACTTCAAAGATTAGCGGAACCATGGAGAGAGCGCTCAGGGACCCAGAAAGATGCAGGGACTTGACCCATTGATCCAGGGAAGCTGGAGGTTGTAGAGACCCCGGTGACCAAGTATACAGCTTTGGGGAAAGAGCCATTAAATTCTGCGATAATTAAAATTAACTCATCCCTTCACACATGTATCTGCCCCATCCCAATAAACAGACATAAAACGATGTGTAGATCCTTACATACTGAGAACAGTTTCACTGAGTCGAGAAATGTCCTTTCCAAATAAATGCACAAAGTAGAACATAGTAAGACCTATTGTCACTCAACTGGGAGGCGCTTTAAGACACAGAAAGTAGAGACCCTATGCTTATAACATAAGGCAAATGGATCTTTTAAAGTTTTCCATCACTTTTGTGTGTGTGAGATGGAACGGTGCTAGCAAGTGAGAATATCAGAATTTCAGCCCCATACATCAACAGCACAGGGGACCTATGCCAGTTTGGGCAGGCATGGTTAATTGTTTTCAGAACTTCTCCAAAATGCCCACAATTCTGGGCAAGGGCCCGTTACAAAGATTCCTTCAGAATAGATGGTAAGCTCAGAATTTCTAATCTCCCACAAATCATTTGTCTGTGAGCATGTTATCAAAATATGAGCCGACCCCTTCAAATATATTTTAAACACTGTTAATGTATTTCCACATGTCACTGCCTGACAGCCCCGCCAGCCTCTCCTCGCCACCAGGGAAATTTACATGCATTTGAATTCTCTGGGCCGAGCCCAGCTCCCCACACTGACAGCCCATTTAACTCAGTGATAAGTTAATCTGTGAGCTATTTGATAGATTTCTGTCTTTTACCCAAAACAGAGTTTGTGAAAATGATTCAGGGATGAGACCTGCAAAACAGCCGTGCCTCAGCCTCCAATCTCTGTGGAAGTCAAAAATCTTGGAAATTCTCAATTCCAGGTGGACAGTCCTGCCCCGACTCCAGCGGCCAGCCTCTGCTCATTTTATAAGGTGTGTTCTTCTTCTCCTTTGTAATGTGTGTGTGGCAAATAGATAGGTAACAAAGCATTCACTATTTCAACAGTTTCACATGCACACGGGTTCTGCCCATCCTAAGTACCGCCTGTATGTAACTGGGGTCCACCACAGGACCCAGGGGAGACAGAGATGGTCGCATGGACATCTCCCAGCTCAGAAAGCACTCCCTTCTCCATCAGTCAGAGACACTGGTGCCCACACCTAAGCATCTGTGGTCGAGGAGAAATGTAACAGGAGCTGAGGGGGACACGGATCTTGGAGGGGCATCTCCATGATGAACACCATCCTCACGCTTGCTTGTCCATGTGCTAGACACAGGGTCCAACAGGGAGCTGAATGGGTGGTGGTAGACTAGAGGACAACTGGGACAGCAAGAGCAACCGGGTCCTGAGAAGAGGGTCGGGTGGACCCTGGTGGGTACAGGGTCACATGCAGGTGCTGGTAGATGCTGCTCTGGGGGATCGGGGTCCCATCCGATAGTGATGATAAAGCGAGGTCACCACTGGGAGACAGGTGGGATGGCCATGCGTGAAGTGTGAGAAGACAGGGAGGGGGAGCTGTTATGAAATAAGTATGTGGACAATTGAGAAAGGGTCTAGGGAAGGAAAGGGTTGACCAAGTGGCTGAAGGTCCAGCAACATGGATAGTCTTAATGTGAAATTAACTTAGGGTTTCTTCATCCCTCCCTCTCCCTCCCCCCACCCTTCCCTCTGACTCCCCCACCCCTCACTCTGACTTCCGCACCCCTCCTATGATATGCAGTAACCCAAAAATCTAAACCCACTGCTATGGAACCTGTTCACATTCCTAGTGATCTTGTATAGGTTTCTTTATGGGAGCAGGTAGTCCCATCTTTCTCCTGAGGAGTGTCTCTTGGGTTTGAACTGCAGATTTGCGATTAGCAGTCCAGTCCTTATCCTACAGTACCACAATAAATGCATATTGTATTGAAATAAGTACATCTCCTTTTCAGTACCTGATACACCTAGGAGGAACTCAACAAGGATCTGTTACTTACAGAATGCTGACAACTGACGGGGACAGTTAGAGTGAACCATGTCTCCCAGAAGCTGTGGCCTCCCCGCTCTGATGAGTTGGGACTCATTAAAGGTAGCCCAAGTCAATGTCTTCAGGAAGCCCTTGGACAGGAACAATGGGTGTCCACAGTGAAATGGGTACAGCCAGGTATGGGAGGAGGCTGACCCCCTCAGCCCCGGCTACCTCTTTCTCCAGATGAGCCACATTGGACGGCAGCCCAAGTTAGAGGACAGGTGGCCGTGAGCACTTGAGGGGGATCCTTGGAGACACAAGTAGTCTGTCAGATTTAACAACAACAAAATGCAGGCAGCCCAGTTAATTATGAATTCCACAGAAACAAGAAAGTTTTTAGTATAAAAATGTCTTATGCAGTGTTTGGAAATTTTAAAAGCCACTCTTATTAAAAAGGAGTCCTGGTGTGGGCTGTGGGTTAATGCGCCAGACTGCAAAGCCGTTTGAACTGCAAGGTCGGCAGTTCAAGCTCACCAGCTACTCCTTGGAAACCCTATACAGGGTCGTTACGGGTTGGAATCGACTTGACGGCACTTAACAACAACAACAATAATCCTTCCTTGGTGTGGCACTGTGGGTTAATGCGCCAGACTGCAAAGTTGTTTGAACTTCAAGATTGGTAGTTCAAGCTCACCAGCTGCTCCTCAGAAACCCTGTATAGGGTCGTTATCGACTCGACAGCACTTAACAACAACAATCCTGCTTTTTATCTGACTATCCTAGGTCAGTAGTGTAGTGGTTACAAATCGGGCTGTGAACTACAAGGTCAGCAGTTTGAAACCACCAGTTGTTCCGCGAGAGAAAGATGAGGCTTTCTGCTCCCGTAAAGACTTATAGCCTCGGGAACCTTGTACAGGGTCGCTATGAGTCGGAACCAACTCCACGGCACATATCAACAACAACAGCAACATCCTAGGTCAGAAGGAGTCCTGGTATTGTAGTGAACTACGAGTCGGGCTGCTAACCTCAAGGTCAGCAGTCCATAACTACCAGCAGCTTGGCAGGAGAAAGATGAGGCTTTCTGCTCCCATAAAGATTTACAGCCTCGGAAACCCTGTCCAGGGTCGCTATGAGTCAGAATCAAATCGACAGCACATCCTCACTTCCCCAGGTCAGAGAAAAAGAGGAAGCCCCTCAATAAGATAGGTTGACACAGTGGCTACTGCAATGGGTTCACACCTAACAATGGTTCTAAGAATGGCGCAGGACCAGGCAGTGTTTCCTTATGTTTCACATGGGCTTGCTACAGATGGGAACTCACTCAATGATGCCTAACAACAACCACCCTGAGTGAGTTCCTGGGAACAGCAGAAGGGTCCGTTTCGTCAGTGACTGACCCAGTTCTTCCCATGGACAACACACTTCTGTGGGTGCCAGGGATGACCAGGGTAGGGGTCCAGGGTTACAGAGAACCCCGCAGGCGTAGACTCCTAACCAGCACTGACAGCAGGAACTCCCGTGTTGAGTCTTAGAACAATGCCCTGCACAGGACCAGAGCACACCTGCGGGTGGAAGGAACAGCATGGCCTGCAGGCCCTGGACACAGATGTCAGTGAGGGGGCTCAGAGAGTGCGTCCTCCCTCGGGCAGCCTCTGGGGCAGATTTCCCCCAGCAGCCAGAATTCCAGATTTCATAGAGGCAATTCCTGACATCCAATGTTGGTAATGATTGCAAAGGAGCCCTGGTGAAACACTGGGCTAAGCACTGGGCTGCTGACCGTAAGTTTGATGGTTTGAACCCACCAGCTGCTCTGAGGGAGAAAGATGTGGCAGTCAGATTCTTTATAAATTCACAGCCTCAGAAACCGTAGGGAGTAGTCTCCATGCTACAGGTCGCTCTGAGTCACAATCAACTCGACCGCCATGGGTTGGTTGGTTGGTTGGTTTTAAATAATGATTGTGAAATTCTTTAAAGTAGCGCAAGTTACATCCACCGGCCAGATGTGGCAGGAAGTACCGTTGCTGGCTCTGCCCAGCTCTCCCCTACCACCTCGCTCTTGACCAGACGTTTCCTGGGGGCAGGCTTCCCATCCACGCATCACCCACCCACCCGTTGCACAGATGGAGGGTGGGCACCAGGGACCTGAGTCCCCACGGAGTAGACAGTTAGAGGAGTCTTGATTTCTCCCTGCTGATGCCCACCCCTGCTCACTCGTCAGAGGAGATAAGCTCTGTCCAGGTGGGGTGCTCTTCCCCCTCATCTCAGACTTGGAACAGTGACGGGTACAAGATGTGTACTTCCTTCTCCAGATGCCAATTGATACCACCCTTTCTACCTGTCACCTAGGTCACCAAAGTAGGAGGAGACAAGGGACCCGATGCCCACTGCTACACATTGGAGATCTGGATGTTATGCAAGGGGACATGGGGACAGGGTTCTGCAGAGGGATGACAAGGACACAGGTCTGCTGCAGTCTCCCAAAGTGGACAGAACACAGGGGAACATGTGGATAGGACTCTGCAGAGCAGAGACAAGGACCCAGGTCTGTTGAAGATCACAGTGGGCACACAGGGACAGTGCTCTGCAGAGCAGTAATGAGAACCCAGGTCTGCTGAAGTCCCTCAGAGTAGACACATCACAGGGAGACATGGGGACTGGACTCTGCAGAGAAGTGAAAGGGACCCAGGACTGCTTCCATCCCCCAGAGTGGGTGGACAGCAGGGACACCCTCAGCAGACAGTCCATTCCCAAGTCAGTGCCATGCGGTGTCGGCGGGGAAACGGCCCGCCTTTGCAAACAGCGGTGCTGACAGCAAGGATGGCATCTGCGATCCAGACGCCATTTGGCACGGCTTTCATTTTCTAAGTAGTTTTCAATATTATTTCTCCGATGCCACATGGCGAATTTTGTCCTTCTGAGAGCCGAAGACAAACACAGGCATGCTCAACATACATAATCAAAGGAGGTTGTTTCCTAGCAACGGGAGCCAGGCCGGTGGGCGACAAGCCACCTGCCCTTGCAGAAATGGGAGCGTGACCCCTAGACTCCACAGGGCAATTGGGGCTTTTCACGGAGGCCACTGCCCACGCTGCCTCCCAGCGATACACAGGGTCACCTGGTGCCTCTCCAGGACAGCGGTCAGTAGTGAAGACAAGCCCATCATGCATCCACACATGTACGGTAGTCACACCACACATACATGTGCACATACTAGCACTCACAAGCATGCAATGCAAACATGCACACGCATTCACTCATCAGCTGCATGCAAAAGGTACATGCATTCATCTGTGTTCATGTATGCAGACACACGCACATATGTACACATGCCACATATATGCACGTGAGTCAGGCACATACAAACACACACAAACAATGCACACACAACCCACCAGCCCTCTGTCTGCAGAGGTCAAACGAGGCTGGTTCAAACCAGATTCTTCACCCATTGGGACCCTGAGCAAGTCCATCTCCTTGTAACTCAGTCCTGCTCATCCTCAACTGAAAAACAAGTATGAGCAGGACTCCAGCCATAGTGTGAGACGTGCTGAAGCTCTGTCTGGGAGCCTAGTCATCTCTATTATGAATCTCCTCCGCAGGTTCTAAAGTCTGAGAATTCTTCAAAGAACACAGAGACGTGCATGCTCAGTCAGTCTCCACTCACAGTGTTGTCATCGAGTCAGTCCCAACTCTTAATGACTGTGTATAGGGTTTCCAAGGAGCTGCTGATGGGTTTGAAACACGGATCTTGTGGTTTCCAGTCCAGTGCTTACCCTATAGTGCCACATGGCCCCAAAAGAGCAGCTTCCCACCTCCAGAATCTTCCAATGTCTGCCCTCCAGAGGAGTGGTGCAGGGCACTCCATGATTCTTTGTACTTCCTCCAAGAATCTGATGTGATGCTTCCCTTAGCTCTTATAAGTAGGATGGTTGTGGGTTGGGGGCTCCATCAAGCTGCTGCTTCAGGACAGAGCCTCATTCCAATGTGACTATTTGTCTTGTCCATATCAGTTCTACTTAACCACTTGACTCATTCTGTTGTAGTTCTTAAGTGCTGTTGAGTTTGTTCCGACTCATTGTTGTTGTTAGGTGCCATCACGTGGGTATCAGCTCACAGTGAACCTATGCACAACAGAGCGAAGCAATGTCCGGTCCTGCACCAACCTCACAATTCTTGCTACATTGAGCCCATTGCTGCTGCCACTATGCCAATCCATCTCATTGGGGATCTTCTTCTTTTTCTCCAACCCTCCACTTTACCAAGCATGATGTCCTTCTCTAGGGACTGGTCCCTCCTGATTATATGTCTGAAGTATGGGAGACAAAGTTTGGCCATCCTGGTCTCCAAGGAGCATTCATTCTGGTTGTACTTGTTCCAACATAGATCTGTTAGTTCTTTTGGCAGTCCATGGTCTTTTAATATTCTCCTTCAACATCATAACTCAAATGCATCAATTCTTCTAGGCCTTCCTTATTCACTGTCTAACTTTCACATGCATACAGCTTATTAAAAATACCATGGCTTGGATCAGGTGCACTTTAGTCCTCAAACTAGCCCTTCAACACTTTAAAGTGGTCTTGTGCAGCAAATTTCCCTAATGCATTATGTCCTTTGATTTCTTGACTGCTGCTTCCATGAGTGCTGATGGTTGATCCAAGAAAAATGAAGTCTTTGACAACTTCAATCTTTTCTTCATTTATATGAATGATGTTTATTGGTCCAGTGGTGAGGATTTTTGTGTTCTTTACATTGAGGTGTAACATACCATACCAAAGGTTGTGGTCTTTGATCATCAGTATTTCAAGTCCTCTTTGCTTTCAGCAAGTAAGGTTGTATCAGCTGCATATCGCAAGTTGTTAATGAGTCTTCCTCCAATCCTGATGCCACGTTTTCCTTCATGTAATCCAGCATCTTGGATTATTTGCTCAGCATACAGGCTGAATAAGTATGGTGAAAGAATATAACCCTGGCACACATCTTTCCTAATTTTTAACCATTCAGTGTTTCCCCATTCCATTTGAACAACTGCTTCTTGGTCCAGGTACAGATTTCTCATGTGCACAATTAAGCATTCCGGAATACTCCTTCTCCGCAATGTTGTCCATAGCTTGTCATGATCCACACAATCGAAAGCCTTTGCATAGTCAATGAAGCACAGGTAAGCATTTTTCTAGCGTTCTTTGCTTTCAACCAAGATCCATCTGATGTCAGCAATGATATTCCTCATTCCACAGCCTCTTCTGAAACCGGCTTGAACTTCTGTAAATGTATGGTTGCAGCCATTTCTGTATTACCTTTAACAAAATTTTACTTGCATACAATATTAGTGATATTGCACGATGATTTCTGCATTCTGTTGGGTTACCTTTCTTTGGAATGGGCACAAATATGGATCTCTTCAGGTCAGTTGGTCAGGTAGCTGTCTTCCAGATTTCTTGGCATAGATGAGTGAGTGCCTCCTGTGCCACATCAGTTTGTTGAAAGAGTTCAATTTGGACTCAATCACTTCCCGGAGCCTTGTTCTTTGTCACTGCCTTCAATGCACCTTGGACTTCTTTCTTCGGTATCATTTGTTCTTGATCATACACTACCTCTTGAAATGGCTGACCATCGACCGTTTATTTCTGGTACAGTGACTGTGCATTCCTTCCGTTTTCCTTTGATGCTTTCTGCATCATTCAATATTTTTCCCATCGAATCCTTCAATGTTGCAAGTCAAGTCTTGATTTTTTTGCTTCAGTTCCCTCAGCTTGAGAAATGCTGGGCATTTCTTCCCTCTTGGCTTTGTAACTCCAGCAAATTTTGTTATATTTCACTTTGTGTTCTTGAACTAACATTTGCAGTTTTCTATTCAGCTCTTTTACCTCCTTATAGCTTCCATTTGCTTTAGCATCTTTATGCTGGAGAGCAAGTTTCAGAGTCTCTTCTGATATCCATTTTTATCTTTTCCTTCTTTTTTGTCTTCTCAATGATCTTTTGCTTTCTTCCTGTAGGATGTTCTTGATGTCATCCCACAACTCTTCTGGTCTTCTGTCTTTAATGTCTAATGCATGAAATCTGTTCTTCAGATGATCTCTAAATTCAGGTAGAATATATTCAAGGACATATTTTGTTTCTCATGGACTTGTTTTAATTTTCTTCAGCTTCTGCCTGAACTTACAATGTGAGCAATTGATGGTCTATTCCACAGTCTGCCCCTGGCCTTGTTTTGAATGATGATATGGAATTTTTCCACCATCTCTTTCCATAGATATAGTCAATTTGATTTCTGTGTATGCCATATGGCGCGATCCATGTGTATAGTTGCCTTTAATGCTGTTTAAAATAGGTATTTGCAATGAAGAAATCATTGGTCTTGCACAATTCTATCATGCGATCTCCAACATCTATCATCAAGGCGATGTTTTTTGATTACTGGCCCTTCCTCTTCATTTCCAACCTCTGCATCCCTTTCACCAGTAATGATCAATACATCTTGATTGCATGCTTGATCAATTTCAGACTGAAGAAGTTAGTAGAGTTCTTCAATTTCATCATCACTGGATTTAGTAGTTGATGAGTAAATTTGACTAATAATGGCATTCAGTTGTCTTTCTTGTAGGCGTATGGGTATCATCCTACCACAGACAGCATTGTATTCCAAGGCAAATCTTGATATGTTCTTTTTGATGACAGATACTATGCCATTCCTCTTCAACTTGTTATTTCAAGCACAGCAAACCCTGAGGTCGTCAGATTAAAAATGGCCAAGTGCATTTCAGCTAAGCATCCCGCTGTGAGTTAATGTGCCGGACTGCAAAGTCCATTTGAACCACAAGGTTACTGGTTCAAGCTCACCAGCTGCTCCTCAGAAACCCTAATCAGGGTCAATATGGGTCAGAACCAACTTGACAATGCCTAGGATATCCATGTTTATGTGTTCCACTTCATTTTTGACAATTTCCAATTTTCCTAGATTCGTACTTCGTACATTCCATATGCCAATTATTAATCAATGTTTATAGCTGTTTCATTTTGAGTTGTGCCCCATCAGCAAATGAAGGTTCCAAAGGCTTTACTCCATTCACGTCATCTCAGTCAACTCTACTTTGCGGAGGCAGCTCTTCCCCAGTTGCATTTTGAGTGCCTTCCAACCTGAGGAACTCCTCTTCCAGCCCTATATCTGTCAATATCCTGACTCTCTTAACCATGTTTCAATATTCAATAGTCTGGTGCTGACAGTGTTCCACTGCTATTCATAAGGTTTTCAGTGAGTCAATATTCGGAATAGTCCGTCTCTCCTTCTTCCTAGTCTGTCTTCGTCTGGAAACTCAGCTGAAACCTGTTGACCACGGGCGTAACCTTGCTGGTATTTAAAATACCTGTGGTATGGCTTCCAGCATGACACCAACACACACAATCCACCACAACACAACAAACTGACAGAAGAGTGATGGTTTTGACTCATAGTAACCCTGTATAGGGTTTCCAAGGAGCGGCTGGGAAGTTTGAACCACTGACCTTTTGATTCAAATAGACCTTGCGGTCTAGTGCTCAGCCCACAGCGCCACACCTTATTCATTGTAGCCCTTTTAAAATCTTACGACTTTGGATTTTTTTAGCTAAATTGCTCTTGTCATGTGCAAATAACTACTTTTTTTAGTTTTACACTGTCAGTGATTATATCTTCGTTGTTTTATTTTGTGTGTGTGTTTTTTTTGTTTGTTTGTTTGTTTGTTTTATGAACTTAAACTGCCAAAAGCACTTAAAAGCACACAGCTTAGGGTATCAATACCAAAGTGGTAGAATATGACCTAGAGAATAAAAAACAGACTGACTCTTATAAAATATAGGGAAAGATTACAAAAATCCAGGCAGGCTGACTCCCGATTTGGTGACAGCTGGGGTGGCTCCTTCAATACAATCCCCACCCACTGAGGGAGCTGGATAGATGTATCCCATCATGCCCCTCCCTCTCCTGGACAAGGCAGGGCGGACCCCCAACAAACCTACAAGTAAGCAAATCTGAAGCCAACAGTGAGAACCACCGCCACACATGCTTCTTACCCCCTTCCATCAGGGGCCACTCCTCCCGCATCCTCAGACCCACCCACCCCCACTCTGAGAATGTAGAGTACAGTGTTCCTGGAAAATTTGGGAATTTCCAATCCGGGGTCACCACCCAGCAGAAAAGCGTCTACTTTTTTTTTTTTTTTTTCTTTCGGATTCATACCTACTGGAGTACCGAGGTGATGCAAATGGGTCATACGTTCACCAAAAGGTTACAGGTTCAAGTCCACTCAGAAGTACCTCAGAAAAAAGCTCTAGCAATCCACTGCCAAACACTCAGCCATTGAAAGCCCAGCAGAGTGCAGCTGTATTGAGACACACACGGGAGCAGCCTGAGTCCGCCACCTTTCAGCAACTAGTGTCCTGTGTGTTTCTGGTTTTCCCCTTTCTCTTCTAACTTGGTCAACACTTACTTCCTCTGGTGCCTTTGTGATTTGTCTGAAATATGCAAAGTTCATAGTTTGTTGGGTCTCTGTTTGTTTTACTTTTATTTTCAAATAACCAGTCCTTGGATGTATCTATCACTTCTCGAATTTCTGTGTTTGTATTGTCTTGCTTTCTCTGTTTCCTAGAGAAAGAAGCCCATAAAAGTTTCACTTCTTGGGAATTCCTCTCCATTTTCTCCAGGGCTTTGTGGAATGCCCATTTGCACTTTCTACATGGATCTCAGAGTGATCTTTTAATGGGAAGGTATTATCATTTTATTTATATCCTCCCTTGTTAGAGAACTCCCCTCACACATAAGTAATGTCTGCCTCTGGTAACAAACTCCATTTTCTCTTATTATTGCTATTAACAACTTTCATGCTGGCCACATTTTATTTGTTTTCTGTCAACCATGAACCAATGTCTTTCTTTATAACTATGCTGTGCCAATGCCCAGCTATCTTCACTACTAGCATTTCCCTAATAAATTTTTATTTAAAGAATCTTGATTCTGTAATACTTGACCCTATCCAAGAAACATAACTAATGTCATGCATTACTATTTTTAATCCTTTTCATCAAAATAAATTGACCTTTAATTTAATCTTTTAAGTGAAACACCCTTTATGCATTTTCTTTCTCTATTCTTAATCCTTTGTTGTTTTATTTAGATAGATGTCTAATAAGCAATATCTTGTTAGATTTATTTATTTTTAATCCACCCAAAACTTGGCTGTTTTGGGTGGGTGGACATCAAGGCTACTTGTCACTGATGTCATCCTGAATGTCATCTGTTACTGTTGATATTTACAGAAGGTCTCTTGTTTCATCATTTATATCTGTTGATGCATTCATTGCCTAGTCACTTGGATTCAACACTTAACATTCTTTGGGAGATCCACAGTCCACGCTTGTCACTGTGTCACTGATAGGCAGGTGCCATTGAGCAGACTCTGCCTCATGGAAACTCTTGTACTACAGAGGAAGACACTCCGGCTTCTGCAGCATCGTTCCCGCTGGCACTGGTATGCCCAACTTCATCCTTGTTATTGTGCCAAATCATCTTACCAAGCAACTCCTGCATCCTCACTAGCCCATGACTTCACCAAACCATGGTATTTTCATGGCCTTCTCCAGAGACTGACCCACCTGGTGACACACCCAGAGCAAGTGACTTGGATGATGTTCCCTTATGCTCTATAGCAGGGGTGTTGTTGTTGTTGTTCTTAGGTGCCATCGAGCCAGTACCGACTCATAACAACCCTATGCACAATAGAACAAAACACTCCCCAGTCCTGGGCCAACCTTACCATTGTTGCCATGCTTGAGTCCATTGATACTGCCACTCTGCCAATCCATCTCATTGCAGATCTTCCTCCCTTTCTCCAGCCCTCCACCTTACCAAACATGATATCCTTCTCCAGTGATTGGTCCCTCCTGACAACATATCTGAAGCATGAGAGACTAAATCTGGACATCTTAGCCTCCACAGAGCACTCTGGCTACACTTTATCCAACACAGATCTGTTTGTTCTTTTGTTAGCCCATGGCACTTCAATATTCTCCTCCAACACCTTAACTCAAAAGCATCAATTCTTCTATGGTCTTCCTTATTCACTGTCCAGCTTTCACATGCATACGAAGTTATTGAAAATACCATGGCTTGGGTCAGGCGCACCTAAGTCCTCAAGCTGACATCTTTACTCTTCCACACTTTAAAAAGGTCTCGTGCAGCAGATTTGCCTAATGCAATACATCGTTTGATTACTTGGCTACTGCTTCCATGAGTGTTGATGTTGATCTGAGGAAAATAAAGTCTTTGACAACTTCAATCTTTTCCCCATTGATAAGAATGTTGGGTAAGAAAGGGAAGGGAAGAGCAGGGGGTGGGGAACCTTTTATGTGCCAAGGGCCATTTGGATATTTACAATATCATTCGCAGGCCATACAAAATTATCAACTTAAAAACTAGCCAGCTATATTTGGTCAAACATTTAATTAGCTTACACTTAATGTGATGGCTGGAAATGTGGTTGCCTTAGCAGGGCCAGGCCAAATGATTTCGAGGGCCTTATATGGACCGAGGGCCAGATGTTCCCCACCGCTGCTTCTCATTGGCTAATTTTTGGAGGTGGATCACCAGGCATTCTTCTTATTCTGGAAGTTCCACTGAAAGCTGCCTACCACAGATGATCCGACCAATATTTGAAACACTCTCCACCATAGTATGTATGACTAGTTGGCAGATGGGCTAAGATTTTTAAACTATTACTTTAAGACACCATGCATACGTATGTTCTAAAAATGATTGACACCAACAGTATTCCTAGACTTCTGTGCTACAACTGAGAAATTTGAAACGATCCTGGGTTTAGTTCCTGTGAATGTGGGTCATTCTCTTAGAGACTTTGATAGTTAAGGTTTTGTGTTAACTTGGCTGGGCCAGGATTCTTAGTGGTTTGACAATTAAGATGGGGTAATATCTCAAGATGAGATATGCTACAAAGAGTCAATTAATTGCGAGAAAGTTGCAGTGGGGTGTGGCCTCCTCCTAATATATGTGGATGCTGCGGAAAAGCTGGCTTGCTCTGTGCCTGCCATCTTACTGCAGACCTTGGATTAATTCACCTCGATAGTCAGTATTCTTCCATCTGACCTTCTGATCTTAGGTTCATCAGCCCCTGCAGCTACGTGTGTCAGGAGAAGCCTTCAGACTGACATCTGACCCACAGACTTGAAACTTGCCTACTAGAACCGTGTGAGTCATTTCCTTGGTATAAACCTTGATGTGTGTGTGTGAACACTTTACAGAGATCTTGTGCAGCAGACTTAACCTAGTGCAATACATCCTTTGATTTCTGAACTGCTGCTATCACGAGTGTTGATTGTAGATCCAAGCAAAATGAAATCTTTGACAAACTCAATCTTTTCTCCATTTATTGTAATTTTATGTATTGGTCCAGTGGTGAGGACTCTTGTTTTCTTTACATTGAGGTGCAACCCATACTGAAGGCTGTGGTCTTTGATCTTCTCAAGTCCTCTTTGCTTGGAGCAAGCAAGGTTGTATTATCTGCATGTTGTAAGTTGTTAATGAGTCTTCTTCCAATCTTGATACCATGTTTTTCTTCATATAATCCAGCTTCTTGGATTATTTGTTCAACATGCAGATTGAATAAGTATAGTGAAAGAATACAGTTTTGGCACAATTTTTTCTGATTTTAAACCATTCCGCGTCTCCTTGTTTTATTCCAACCACTGCCTCTTGGTCTATGTACAGGTTCCTCATAAACATAATCAAGTGTTCTGTAATACCCATTCTTTGCAATGCTATCCATAGTTTGTCATGATCCACACAGTTAAAAGCCTTTGCATACTCAATAAAGCACAAGTAAACATCTTTATGGTATTCTCTGCTTTCAAACAAGATCCATCTGATGTCAGAAAGAATATCCAAAGTTCCACAACCTCTTCTGAATGCTGCTTGAGTTTCTTGCAGTTCTCTGCAGGCATTTAAAAATTATCTTCAGAAAAATTTTATTTGCATTTTAAATTATACCTCTCTTTGGAATGAGTACAATTATAGTTCTCTTCCAATCAAATGGCCAGGTAATCTGTCTTTCAAATTTCTTGACATAGATGAGTGAGCACCTCCAGTTTCTTGAAAGATTTCAATTTGTATTCTGTCAATACCCGGAGTCTTGTTTTTCACCAAAACCTTCAGTGCAACTTGATTTTCTTCCTTCAGTACCCTCAGTTCTTGATCATGTGTTATTACTTGAAATGGTTGGACATCAACCATTTTTTTGGTATAGTGACTGTGTATACCTTCCATTTTCTTTTGATGCTTTCGGCATCATTCAATATTTTGTCCATAGAAATTTAAATATTTCAGGTCAATGCATGATTTTTTTTTTTTTTCCAATTCTTTCAGCTTGAGAGATACTGAGTTTGTTCTTCTCTTTTGGTTTCCTACTTTGCACATTTCATTATAATATTTGACTGTTTTCTCAAGCTACCCTTTGAAATTTTCTGTTCAACTCTTTTACTTCCTTATTTCTTCCATTCTCTTTAGCATCTCTGTGCTGGAGAGTATGTTTCAGATACCCTTCTAACATATATTTTGTGCCTTTATTTATTTTTTGTCTTTTTAATGACCTTTTGCTTTCTTGGTGGATATGATATGTTCTTGACATCATCTGAGAGCTCTTCTAGTCTTCAGTCTAATGCACCTATCTGTTCTTGAGGTGGTTTCTAAATTCAGGTGAAATATATTCAAGGTCATATTTTGGTTCCCTTGTAATTTTCTTCAGTTTTAATTTTTCAGCTGTAATTTTCTTTAGTGTCAACCTGAACTTGCATATGAGCAATTGATGGTCTGTCCCACAGTCTGCCCTCGCATTAGTTTGCTGATGATATTGAGCTTTTCCATTGCTTCTTCCCACAGATGTGTTCAATTTAAATCCTGTTTATTCCATCTGGTGAAGTCCAGGTATCTAATCATCTTTTATGGTGTTTTAAAAAGCTATTTACAATGAGTAAGTCATTGGTCTTATAAAATTCTATCATGCGATCACCAGCATCATTTCTATCACCAAGACCATAATTTCCAACTACTGACCCTTCTTCTTGGTTTCCAATCTTTGCATTCCAATCACCAGTAATTATCAAAGCATCTTGATTGCCTGTTTGATCAGTTTCAGGATGAAAAATTGAAGAATCCTTCAATTTCATTATCATTGGCTTTAGTGGTTGATGCATAAATTTGAATAATACTGGTATTAAAACAGTCTTCCTTATAGGCATATGGATTTTATCTAATCACAGACAGTGTGGTACTTCAAGGTAGATCTTGAAATGTTGTTTTTGACGATGAATGCTACATCGTTCCTCTTGAATTTGTCATTCTCAACATAGCAAAAACTATGTGATTCTCAGATTCAAAATGGCCAATACCAGTCCATTTCAGCTCATTAATGCCTAAGATAGTGATCTTTATGTGTTCCATTTCATTTTTTGCAATTTCCATTCTTCCTAGATTCATATTCCATACATTCCATGTCCCAATTATTAATGGATGTTTGCAGTTGTTTCTCCTCATTTTGTGTTGTGTCCCATCAGCAAATGAAGGTCCCAAAACTTTACTCCATTTGCATCATCTCAGTCAATTCTACTTTGAAAAGGCAGCTCTTCCCCATCACATTTTGAGTGCCTTTCAATCTGAAGGGCTCGTCTTCTGGCACTACTGTCTCTGATAACAGTCTGGTGCCATTCATAATGTTTTCATCTTCTGGCAGTATATCTGACAATATTCTACCACTATTCATAAGGTGCTCGGTGGCTAAATATTTCCATGATAAACATTCATTCCTAGTCTGTCTTAGTCTGGAAGCTCCAATGAAACCTGTCCACCATGCATGACCCAGCTGATATTTAATATAGATGGCATAGCTGCCAGCATTGGAGCAACACACAAGCCACCACAGTATGAGAAACGGACAAGCACTCCATATTGAAAACAACAGTGGCTCTTCAGCAACTCAAACTTAACTACTTTAAACAACATGAACCTATTGGCTCTGTCTAGTCAATGAAATAAGGAGCTCTGGTAGCGTAGTGGTTACGAGTCGGGCTGCGAACCGCAAGGTCAGCAGTTCAAAACTACCAGCTGCTCCGCGGGAGAAAGATGAGGCGTTCTGCTCCCGTAAAGATTTACAGCCTCAGAAACCCTGTTCAGGGTCGCTATGAGTAGGAACCTACTCCACGGCACACAACAACAACAACAACAACAACAAGTCAATGAAATAAGAAAGACGGGAAAGGAACTGATGTCTTTGAACAATGGTGTTGGTGAAGAGTATTGAATGCACCATGGCCCAAAAGAATGAACGTATCCACCTTTGAAGAATTACCGTCAGAATGCTCCTTAGAAGCAAGGATGGTGAGACTTGATCTCACAAACTTTGGAAAAGTTATCAGGAAGAACCAGTCCCTGAAGAAGAGCATCATGGTTGATAAAGTAGAGGGTCAGTGCAAAAGAGGAAGACGGCCATCAAGATGGACTGACACAGTGGCAACTTCAATGGCAGTGTTTTGTTCCGTTGTGTATAGGGTCGCCATGAGTCGGAACAGACTCAGCAGCCCATAATAACAACAGCATTGGTCATTAGCAGGGGTCACAGGAGTATGGAGGGTCTCTCCAGATTCTCCTCCACCTCCAACTCCTTATCGGTCTCTTGGATGCCCCATTCTCTGGAGGTCAGCCTCACAGTTAGGTTACAGGAGCAGTGGTTCCCCACTCTGGTATAATAGCTTGCTAGGAGAGAATAAGCATAAGACTGCTGCGAACCTCAAGGTTGGCAGTTCAAACCCACCAGCAGCTCCTTAGAAACACTATACTGGGTAACTGTGAGTCAGAGTTGAGTTGATGGCACCTAACAATAACCCACCATGAGAGAATGCATCTGTCTCCATATATGAGAGTCTAAGATACACCCGGAGAGATCCTAGTCTTCTCCACACTCCTGACCCTTAACCATGGCCTGTAGCAGAGGGTGGGCTGGTGGAGGTGCCAGGGGAAAAGGTGTCACTGCCCTTGGAATTAGAAGCAGAGGCAGCCTCTTTTGAGAGCTGAGACCGTACATACTGTCACAGAATGGGGAGATGGAGGCTGCTGGGCCAATGAAAACATCTGAATATTTTGGAGAAGCTCTACCAAGAGAAGGTGGAGATCAGAATGGAGATGGGGGCTTGTGGGCTTGGAAAGAACCCTGACACAAGAATGTAAAAGACACAGCATCAACAAGATGGAAATTTTATCTCCGGTTTGGCTGCAGTTTCCATTAAATCTACCTGGAATCTGACCCTTTTGTTTTCCTAGCCTTGTTTATTTTAAGTTCTAGAACTGAAGTGGTACTCCTGATTACAGATCCTTTCCTTTTGGTTTGCGGCTCCCTCAGGGGTCCTATTATAAGTAGGCTGTACCTCAGGGGTCCGTTCTCCAGGTCTGTCAAGTTTTCTCACATTTTTCTCTCTTTTCAAGTTCTTCTATCTAGTATGACTCTGTAGGATAAGCACTGGACTTCAAAGTCAGTATGAACCACAAGGTTGATAGTTCAAACCCACCAGACGCTCCTTAGAAGTCTTATATAGTATGGTGGCTTCGAGTCACAACCGACTTGGCGCTTAACAATAACAAATTTCAAGTCTTCGTTCCCTGGCCTTAGCTTTGCGACACTGAACACTTAATGTTCCTAAGCTTCAGCTTTCTCATCTGTAACATTTAGATAATAATGGTACCTACATTGCAGAATTACCATGAAGATGTGTTGCTGTTGTTGAGTGCCACCAAGTTGGTTCCGACACAGAGAACCTGCTTCGAGTTTCCATGTAACTGTTCATGAATGTGAACTACCGACTTTGCCGATAGCAGTCCAGCGCTTACCCTACAATGAAATACTATATAGAAAATGGGATATAAGAGCTGCTTGGTAAAAGTTAGCTCCATTCATTGTTGTTTTATTTTTTGTTGTTATATTTACACTGCGAGCGTGGTGACTCCATATGATAAACATAGGACTGTGAACCACAAGGACCATAGTTCAAACTCACCACCCGCTGCATGGAAGAAAGATAAGGCTTTCTGTTCCTGAAAAGATTTTTAAAGCCTTGAAAACCCTATATAGGGTTGTTATGAGTCGGAACCAACTTGAGGGCATTAACAACAACAACAATATTTACATGATCTTTATGATACAGATTCTATTTTTTGAATTCCCATTGTTTTAATGCCAGGATCCTGGAGCTCACATTCAAGAAGGGTTCTCTTCCCTGATTGTCACACTGCTCTCTGATCTTCCCGAAGTTTCCCATTGGAGATGAATTGTAGACGTGAGATTGTCTTACTATTATTGTGATGGTGGTAAGTACAAGGATAAATCAAAGA
Source organism: Chrysochloris asiatica (assembly GCF_000296735.1). NCBI lineage: Eukaryota > Metazoa > Chordata > Mammalia > Afrosoricida > Chrysochloridae > Chrysochloris > Chrysochloris asiatica. The sequence continues at coordinate 5,971,016 of NW_006408623.1, read as the reverse complement.
CCATTTCCACCAAATCACAGAAGCCTTTATTAACCAAAAATAACAAAATGTGAAGCTAGTGTTTCTTGACATAACTGCCATCTAGGTCTAAACAATTCTGAAGGTGGTTTTTCCATTTCTAGCCATTCTCTGAAGAATTCTGGGTTCTTCAATTTACACCACATCAACATGGAGGTTTGGTTATCCTCAGGAGACTCAAATCATGTACCTTTTAAATGTTCTTTGAATTTTGTAGATAGCAAGAAGTCTGAATAAGCAAGATTAGGGCTGCAGGGTGGGTGGGGTGAGGTTTCCCAGTGAAATCCTCCTAGAACAACACTTGCTACCCTTGAAGAATGAGCAGGTGCATAGTCATGAAGGGAAAAATCTTCCTCACTGCAACTTTCCTGGCCTTTTTCTCACCAATGCAGTTTTCAATTCTCTTAAAATTTCTAGACAATTCCCATGGTCACCATGTGTCCTTCAAGAAAGCCTATCAAGATTACTCTCTGGAATCTCAAAAGACAGTCACCATAATTTTCTTAGCTGACGTTTCTGCCTTTAACTAGCCCAGCAGATCCCCTTGGAAACCACTGTTTGGGTTTTACTTTTTTTTTTTTTTAAGGCACTCTTAAGAAATTTAGGAGTCTTGGTATAGCGCTGTAGAATTAGCACTAGACTGCTAACCGCAAGATTGGTAGTTCAAATCCACCACTTACTCCTCAGAAACTCCCACCAGCTACTCCTTAGAAACCCTACACAGGGTCACTATAAGTCAGCACTGACTCGACAACACTTAACAACAACAACAACGAGACTAAGACAAGTATATTACTGAAAGAACTTATCAGCAGACATCCACTGATCACAAAGACACGTTGGAAAATGTTTTGTTTGGAATAACATATGCATGCATGAAATAGAACCCTAGTGGCAATGTATTTTAATTATGCTGGTTTGTGTGTGTGTATCTATATGTTGTTGCTAAGTTGTTAAGTAAGTGCCATCGAGTTGATTCCCACCCAAAGCGATCCTGTATAAGGTTTCCAAGGAGCAGCTGGTGAGCTTGAACCACCAACCTTGCAGTTCAAGCGATTTTGCAGTCTGACACATTAACCCACAGCGCCACACCAGGACTCCTTTATCTATATCTACACATGTATATATACTAACACACATGCATACCCACATATATGATCTACTGTTTTACAATATAAACATAGTACAACATATATGTTGTTGTTAAATACCATTGAATCGATTCCAACTCATAGTCACCCTGTATAGGGTTTCTGAGGCTTAAAATCTTTGGGGGAGCAGAGAGCCTCATCTTTCTCCTTCAGAGCAACTCATGGGCTTGAACCGCTGGTCTTGGAGTTTGCAGTCCACCTTTTATCCTATGGAACTACCCAAGATATATGGTCCCAATACATAAGGGGCCAGATTGTCAGGGAGGCTACTGTGATGCCCCTCTTACTCAGCAGCATGGTGAGTCTCCCAGGGTGGACATCTTAGTGTCATTGTTGAAGAGATGATGTCAGAGTGTCCTACAGCCTGTCTCAACTGGAGGTACCGCTCTTTCCCTAGGACCACCACCGCTCAGCCCAACTGTTGTTGTTGCTAAGTGCTGTGGCATCGGTTCTGACTCTTAGTAATCCTGCATAGGGTTTCCGAGGAGTGGCTGGTGAGCTTGAACTGCCAACCTTGTGATTCAAACCGACCTCGCAGTCCAGTGCATTAACCCACAGCTCCACACTGGATACTTGGACCAGGTACAAATATGTTCTTAACACCTAACTCGCACTTTCCATGCAGTAATTAACTGGGTAACTTTTATTGAGCACCTACTAGAAGCTGGGGATATCACCTGTGAACAAAGCTATCAGAAACGCTGCCTTTGTGAAACTCCACTTAGAGCGCAAGAGCCCATGCTGAAGCCCACTAGGATCCCCCGCTTGGCCGCCACTGCCAGCACGGCCTCCCACTCAGCCAGAGCTCAGTAACTAGTCCTCACCCAGGGCCCTGGGGTAGTGCTGTGGGTTAATGCGCTGAACTGCAAGGTCGGCAGTTCAAGCTCACCAGCTGCTTCTTGGAAACCCTATATGGGGTCGTTATTGGTCGGAATCGACTCAACGACATTTACCTACAACAACCACAGGGCAGTTGTACCCACACCTGCCCCAGCCGGAGACTTCCAAGCCAAAAGCTGGAACCTGGTTTACACAGACTCTTGTACCTCAGCCCAGCTCACTGGTGTGGAACACCAGAGAAATGCTTTCTGGAATATGCCAGAATCCTAGCATTTTAAGAGAGTGGCTCTAACTAAGAATGTCTTTTTTTCATTTCCTTAACAGCCTCTCCCCTCCCCAAGATGACTTCATGAGCACTTTAATGAGAAACAGAAACTGGGTCGTGGGAGGACTTTCTTTAATATTTTCACTCCCTTTGTCCTCTCCCAGGAGCAATGGTGGCACACTGATTAAAGTGCTCAGAGCTAACCAAAAGGTTGGCGTTATGAATCTACCAGCTGCTCAGCCTGCTTCCATAAAGATGCGCAGCCGTGGACACCCTCGGGGGCAGTTGTACTCAGTCCACAGAGGTTGGAACTGACCCGACGACAAGGGCTTGGTTTTGGCTGTCATCTCCCAAGTTTTCATAGACACTCTTTCCATGAATTCAAGGGTGCTTCACTCATCACACATGTGCTCTTTATGACATTTTTGGCTGAGCTATGTACTCAACGTTTTTTTATACAAGAGGTGTTCTTTTGAGATGCTGCCAATCTGATCTCATCGGAAGTTTATGAGAAAACCCAATATGCTCAGTCCTACTGCAAAGAGGCCTTGGCAGGCTGGACCCACACCGCCAAGCCAGATTCATCCCAGCGCCAGTGCAAACAGACTCATCATCCTCCCGGCTTTGTCCTGCTCCGACCGGCTCCAGAGTGGTCTCTGGGGCCCCGCGCTCCTGCCAGAATGTTCGTGACATCACTCACATTATTAATAATTACAGGTTATTCACAGATGGACGGGCAGATGGACACACGGCGACAGAGATTTGTTTAATCTCAGCAAGGCGATTTCCCTACATATTTCCCATTGCCCACTTGCACTGCCTCTCCCCGGAGGAAAACATTTAATGACAAAAACAAAATGTGGAGGAAAAATAAAAATTCTGTTGGGGTTCAGTTACTGTTCCCCCCATCACAAAAGTAACCCATCTTGCTATGCAGTCTCAGTGTGTTCCACGTACCACATATCTTCATGACCCAGGAATGCTGCAGCCGTGGTCCAAGACCAGTTGTTCACAGAGACGGGAGGAATAATGGTGACTGTCATTGTTTGTATTATTCACTGCCAGTTGTCTCTCAGGTTTTCTGAAAAGTAAATGAAACCTCTGCCAAGGTCTGAAGGACCAGAGGAGCACTCAGCAGACACAGAAGCTCTGGAGGACCATGCACCATGCAGGAAGGGGAGCACTCAAGGGACATAGACATCTGGGAGGATCAGGCTCCACATGAATGGACATATTCATCAGATACAGGAGCTCTGGAGGATGAAGCTTCACACGTGAAGGGGAGCAGTCATCAGACACGGAAGCTCTTGAGGACCATGGTGAACACATGAAGGGGAGCACTCATCACACAAATAATCTCTGGAGGACCAGGCTCAATGCATGAAGGGGAGCACTCATCAGACACAAAACTTCTGAAGGATGAGGCTCCACATGTGAAGGGGAGCACTCACCAGACATGGAAACTCTTGTCCTTCTCCTTGACTGACTTTCCAACAAAGCCACTTTTCATTTTAGCCAAGATTTGAGGTCAGTCTGCCAGACCCAAGCTAAGCTTGTCAATGGGCAGGAGATAGACTGCCTTGCAGCCCAGCCAGCCCTGTGAACCCGGATGTGAAGTGCTTCCTCAACCACAGGGCAGCACTGGTGACTTAACACCTTCAAAGTGCATTCAGCCTTTAAATCACCTTGATGGTCCCTCCTCTCCACTTAGTCAGTGCAGCATCCTCTATGAGCATTCACGTTCCCCTTCCCCTCGTACGCCTTCATCTCACTCAATGGCTCCAAGCAATGGCCCCTCTCTGAGCCTGGGGCAATTAGAATCAGACTTGGCAAAAATGGAGCCAATTCCTGTCCCTTTGACTGATAAAACTGTTCCCTTTAGCCAGTTCTGATGAGTCTCTTCACCTACATACAAAGTTTTTAAGTTTCCCTTTCTATAGGAGCATGCACTGGACAACAAGGTTAGTTTGAAACACAAGGTCGATGGTTCAAACTCACCAGCTACTCCTGAAAACTCTACACAGGGTCACTAGGAGTCAGAGCCAACTCGATGGCACTTAATAACAATAAAAGTCCCTGAAAAGAAAGAGCCTTAATATTGCTGTTGTTGTTGTTGTTAGGTGCCATCGAGTAGGTACGGACTGATAGCGACCCTATGTACAACAGAATGAAACACTGCCCGATCCTAGGCCAACCTCACTATTGTTGCCATGCTTGAGCCCACTGATACTGCCACTTTGCCAATCCATCTCACTGACAGTCTTCCTCTTTTTCTCTGACCTTCCACCTTACCAAACATGATATCCTTCCCCAGCAACTGGTCATATAATTGAAGTCATGGCTATCTGGTCCTTGAATATCCCACTAACACTTATTATGCTCTGGGTGGTGCAAATGACTAAGTACTTGGCTGAAAAGCTGACTATTAGAACCTACCCAGGAGCACCTTGGAAGACAAGTCTGGAGATCTTCTTCCAAAAGATCACAGCCCGAAAAATCCTAGGCAGCTACTATCAACCTCTTCTTGTCTAGAGCAAATGAGAAAGATGGAAGCCAAAGGCTCAAAGAAGAGTGTGCTCTACAGAACAAATCACTTCCATGAACCAGAGCCTCATCTACCCTGAAATAAGAAGCACTAGATGGTGCCCAGCTGCCAGTACTATGATAGATGGACCCTGGTAGAATGGGGGAAAAGGTGGAACAGAAATTCAAATTATTAAGAAAAGAAAAAGAGCCCCTGGCCTTGCTGAGACTTGGGGTGGGGGGAGGGAGGGGCTGGGACTGTAGCCCTGAGACACTCTTCAAACCTTCAACCCACACAATCCCTGAGCTAAATACCAAACTGCCTCACAAACATAATGAGCAGTACTGTGCTCCTTCAAAACAATACCCTATATGAGGCCAAATGGTCTACATTTACTTAAAGACAAAGATGAGAAAGTAGAGAACAGAGAGCCTAGATTCATGGGAACAAAACACCCAGAAGGGAAACAGTGAGAATGTTTACTCATTGCAAATAATGTAACCAATGTCAACCAACAACTTGTGCAGAAATTGTTGAATGGGAATCTAATTGGCTATATAAACCTTCACCTAAAGCATAATAATATATTATTTTAAATAAACAAATACAGTGCAGTTAAATTATAGTGTTGAGATACAGGTAGGAGAGGCTTCTCAGTGGAGGTGTGAAAAAACCAGAGAAGTTGCTTTCCTGGAGCAGCTCCAGAGCTTTGGACCTAATAAAAGGTGTGGAGCATCCGTTTCCCATGTCCACCAGTGGAGAAATCTGACTGTGGAGGGAAAGCATGACAATTTCTGAGTCAATCAGGATACTGCCTGCAGACCCTTTGGCCAGGGCTGAGATCAGAGGACAGGGCACTGCCAGGCTGATACAGTAATACAGTGCTAAAAACCACTGAACGCCATCTGGAAAAAGAGGTTTGATGGATTTTCCAACTCTTCTTTCCTCCTCTCCCCTGTTACACCCTCTCTGCCCAGCCCAGACACCTTCAGGTGGTGGAAGCACACCCCCAAAAGCATCCAGCATTGTGCCCACAGTTTTCCCACAGCACAGGGAGGAAATTCCTGGGAGCCCCAGCAGTCCCACAAGCTAATCCTTTGGCTGTTTCTAATGATGGCTCACCCTGGAACTCAGCCCTAAAGTAGACCTGGGTGGGACCCTTCATTCCTGCCTTACCTAGTAAGAGACAGCAGGTCTGGCCATACAGACAAACTATATGTGCACCTTGTAAAACCACAACATAAAAGGTAAGAGCCAACACCAACTACTATATACCAGGATGCAGCTATTTTGAGAATTATACTGTGCATGCGCAGATACTTAACTTATCTTCAGAGATAAAAATAGTGGACAATCTTTCTCCCATTAATTTCTCAATATCTATCTGTGCAGCTCCATGGTGGTGACTAGAAGAGGAGCCTGAGTGAGTGGCACTCCCACCCACCACTGGTGGTTTCTACTGTGCACACACACTGACCTGTGTGTGTGCAAAGACTACTGGACAGTTGGCTACGGTTTTATTTTTGGTGTTGAGTGGTGATTTTTGTCTCTGCTTTTGTATTGTTTCTGGTTTTGGTCTCTTTTTTCCTGGGAGTGGAAGCTTTCTTCCCTACCTTACCCAAGAAGAGACAGCAATTGTAGACATATAGCCAACCTACAAGCATAACCCATAATATCCCACCATATGAACAGGAGATAATACCACCTGCTAGGCATTACACATGGAAAAGGAAGCCTATCTCCAAATCACATCCACGAGGAAACACTCAGTAAGCTTAACAACACAGCAACATACATTCATTTGATCAGTGAAAACACATCCAACTATTGAAAATGTCCGAGAAAAAAACAACAAAAGGTCTCAGCACATGTCCAAAAACAGAAAAGAGTAACTGAGACAAATAATCTGGAGGCAGACATAGACTTCCCATTAGAAGAAGAGCAGGGTTTGGATATGACCAAGAAGGAATTCAAAAGAGTGATATGGAAACAAATCCACATGCTTCACTAAGTGGTGGAGGATAATAAGGAAGAAGTCAGGAAAGTGCTACAGGAGCAATCAGACAAGATAGATATAGCATTGGAAACAATTCAAAACCTGCAAAAAAGAGGTCCAAATGAATAATAATAAAATATCAGAAATGGACAATACACTGAAAGGTCAAAGGAGTAGAACTGAAGAGATGGAAGCAAGAACCAGTGAGCTGGAAGACATATCTCTCAATATTGCTAAGATAGAAGAGCAAGCAGAAAAAAATTATATTTATATAAATATTATATCTGCATGTA
>NW_006408623.1:5952492-5960778 GCF_000296735.1 Chrysochloris asiatica | reverse complement strand
AGAAAGCATAAAAAAATACCAAAATATGCACCCATGTAAGTATTAAGGCCACAGATAACTCCTGAATATGCCTCAAAAAAGAAGCAGATGACCATATCAGCACATGTCCAGAAACGAGATAAAGTGACTGAGGCAAATGAGCTGGAAGTAGACCTACACTCCATACTGGAAGATAGGTAGGCTTTGGAAATGCCTGAGATGGAATTCAGAAAAATTATTATAAAATGTATCAAAACACTACACAGTGGAGTTGAGAAAAATAAGGAAGAAGTCAGAAAAGCGCTACAGGAACAATCAAATAAAATAGATACAGCATTGGAAACAATTCAAAACCTACAGAAACAGGTCCAAGCTATTAATAATAGAATATCAGAAATGGACAATACACTGAAAGGGCAAAGGAGTTGAATTGAAGAGATAGAAGCCAGAACTAGTGAGCCAAAAGATACATCTCTCAATACCACTAAGATAGAAGAACAAACACAAAAAGGAGAAAAACAATCTGAAGAAGTCCTAAGATTCATGTTGGACAACATGAAGAGGAATAACTTAAGAATTATCAGTATTCTGGAATAAGAAGAATCACACAAGTCCACAGAGGAGATAGTTGAAGAGATTCTGGAAGAAAATTTTCCTAACACCCTGAAAAGTGAAAAGATAAGCATTTAAGAAGCTCAACAAACCCCAGGAAGGATAGACCCTAAAAGACAATCACCAACACATATAATAATCAAGCTCTCTAAAATCAAAGATAAGGACAGAATCCTAAAGCAGCTAAGGCAAAGAGAAGTGTAACATACAAAGGCAAGCAAACCAGATTAAGCTCAGATTTCTCAACAGAAACCATGCAAGCAAGAAGGCAATGGGGAGACCTATATAAAACCCTGAAAGAAAAAAAAAACTGCCAACCAAGAATCCTCTACCCAGCAAAGCTGTCAATCAAATATGAAGGTGTAATCAAAACATTCCAGGATAAATAGAAGCTAAGGGATTTTGCCAAAACCAACCCTGTTATGTAAAACATCCTAAAGGAAGTTCTGTGGACTGAGAACCAACAAGAAGAGACAACAACAAGAGAATGACATTTGTGGCAGCATCACCCTGAACTCAATCAACAAATGGAAACGTCAAGAACAGAATAAAATGATAAGAACAGAGGATCTGGGAGGTCAGTCTATAATCAAAACAATTCCAGTGTGAAAGAAGGTAAACACAGAGGAACAGTGATCCAGGTGGTGAGAAGGTCAACTCATCTATGCCAAAAATTTAGAAGACAGCTACTTGGCCAATCAATTGGAAGAGATCCATATTTGTGCCCGTTCCAAAGAAAGGCGACCCAATTGGATGCAGAAATCACTGAACCATATCATTAATATCACATGCAAGCAAAATTCTGCTGAAGAACATTCAAAAACTTTTCCAGCAGTACCCTGACACGGAGCTGCCAGAAATTCAAGTCAGATTCAGAAGAAGAACAAGGGATTTCATTGCCGACAGTAAATGGATCTTGGTTGAAAGCAGAAAATCCTAGAAAAATGCTCACTTGTGCTTTATTGATTATACGAAGGCATTTGACCGAATAACATTGTGCAGAACAGGAATTCCCGAACGCTTAATTGTGCTCATCAGGAACCTGTACAAATGAGACCAAGAGGCAGTTAGAACAGAACAAGGGAATACTGAAAGATTAAAATCAGGAAAGGTGTGCACCAGAGTTGTATCCTTCCAGTACACTCAGTCTGTGTGCTGCGCAACGATCTGAGAAGCTACAGTATATGAAGAACGTAGCATCAAAAGACTCAGGACTAACTTCCGTATGCAGACGACACAACCTGGCTTGCTGAAGGTGAAGATGACTTGAAGTACTTATAGATGAAGATCAAAAATTACAGCTTTCAATATGGATTGCAACTCACTGTCAAGAAAATGAAACTCGTCACAACTGGACCAATAAAAGACATCATGATTAACAGAGAAAATAAATGAAGTTTTCAACGACTTCATTTTGCTTGGATTTGCAATCCATGTTCATGGAAGCAGCAGTCAGGCAACGAAATGACTTAATTGCATTGGGCAAGTCTGCTACAAGAGACCTTTTGAAAATGTTAGAGAGCAAAGATGTCACCTTGAGAACTAAGGTGTGCCTGACCCAACCGGTGGAATCACCTCATATGCATGCGGAAGTTGTTGCTGTTGTTGTTAAGGACCGTGGAGTCTGTTCCGACTCATAGTGACCCTGCGCAGGGTTTCTGAGACTATAAATCTTTACGGGAGCAGAAAGCCTCATCTTTCTCCCATGGAACCGCTGGTAGTTTCGAACTGCTGACCTTGCGGTTGGCAACCCAACTCGTAACCACTACAAAGAAGACTGTAGAAGAGTTGATGCACTTGAGTTATGGTGTTAGTGAAGACTGTTGAACGTATCAAACACTGCCAGAAGAACAAGCAAATCTGTGTTGGAAGAAATACAGTCAGAATGTTCCTTAGATGTGAGGCTGGCTATACTTCTGCCTTTGTACTTTGGACGTGTTATCAGGAGGGACCAGTCCCTGGAGAAAGACATCATGCTTGGTAAAAGGGTGGATCAGTGAAAAAAGGAAAGATGGATTGAGCAACAACAATGGGTTCAAACTTAACAATTGTGAGGATGGTACCTGCCCAGGCAGTGTTTCGTTCTGCTGTGCTTAGGGTCGCTCGCTATGAGTCAGAACCAACCCAATGGCACCTCACAGCAACAACAATCTGGAGGGTTCTACACTGCACACTGGGGACACCACGAGTCAAAATCAACATGATGGCAAATCACAACAACAAAATCCTTACAGATGCCAACTCCAAACCAAACTACAGTTGCCGTTGAGCCCATTTCGACTTTGGTCCGTGTCTTCTTGACTGTAATCTTTATGGAAGCCGAATGCCAGGCCTTTCTTCCACGACACCCTGGGTGGGTTTGAACTGCCAACCTTGGATGAGTAGTTGGAAAAAACCAATATGGAGCAGTTGTATACAATGTAGCTGTGGGGTTAAAAATGTGCCTGGCTGATTTTCCTTTGAAGATAACAAGAAGTAACGTTGCATCATGGAACTGGAAAGAAAAAGGTGTTTTCAGAAAACAACTCCCCTTTCAAGTGTCTCACCACACACAGCAGGTCAGGGATAAAAGAGCTACTGATCAGTTTTCAAACATCCAGGTAATTGGCGGCTGGTACCATTTTCCTGCCAGGTCTCCCTGTGTGTGCCAACACAGAGTAGGCATTGGAGACTTGGCAACCGAGCTTTGGTAGAATGTATGCAAACCTGGCTGCAAATGGTCAAAGATTTCTATGTGGATGTTCCCACTCCGAAACCAGAAACCACCTACCTGGTCTTCACCATTCTGACTGTCACCCAGAGCTCTGCCCCTCACAGGAGTAGCACATTTTAACCCTGGGAAGGTTGCCAAGCTCGCTGGTTTTCAGAATGGATCAATTTCAATACATATGACTTTAATGGGGTACGGTCAGCGTTTAACAAGAGCATCTCTTCAGTAAAAAGAGGCACAGACCTAAAAATGGGGACTTCTTTCCTCAAATGACATCTCCACCTTCCCAGGAAAAAGGACAGGGTACTTTAGAAATAAATGACAGAAAAACCAATGCCGCTGTCCTGGCTGATGAACACGGCTCCAGCTTATTAAATATTGAAGCGCTTTAGAAATGTCTGACTGACGAGTCCTCCAAACATTCTGCAAACCCCACCCAACTTCATTCAAAGTGCCTACCCGAAACTGCCAAGGAGACGCACCCTGAGGACCAGGAGAGGCAACTGAGGACTCCCACTCACCAGGTTGACACTGGGCTATTGTTTTCTGATGGTGGTATGGGCTTCTGCAATGCTGCCCTGCTACTCAAAGGTAGCAGAAATGCATCCACAGGCCCCTGGGTCAGGCCAGGGCTCCAGTCTACAGCTGGACCAGGCAGCCCCACTAACTGGCCCACCTGGGGCTCCTACCTTTGACCTTTATTTCATTAGCAGAGCGTTTTTGCCTCCCTGCGCCAATGAGGCTGCTGAACTATAAATTCCCCAACTCTCCCAATTCCCCATTCCTCTGGCCCAGACACTAATGAACAGGACAGTGGCCAAAGAATATAGCAGGAGCAGGAACAGATTTGGTGACGCCACAAATTGGCTCACCTACTTCTGCACAAAGGTGAGCACAACACATTCCACGCAGCGCCCATGAGCCCAGGACCCCAGTGTCTCCAAGACCCTCTTTCAGCTCCACCCCACATCACCCACAGATAGCCTCCAGACAGGACCCTGGAACTAAATGAAGACAGCTTTCCTCCAAGCCCGATTCCCTCCTCGAGTTAACAAAGATCAAGGGCAGTGGTGGTTTAGTGGGGAAATTCCTACCTTTCTTGTGGGAGACCCAGGTTCGATTCCTGGCCAAGGCCACTCATGTGTCCCCAACTGTCCACAGAGGCCTGTGTGTTGCTGTGATACCAAACAGACAGTAGAGAAGTTTTTGGATTAAGACTAGGAAGAAAAGCCATCCTGTGGATGGAAATGGCCTGATGCGCAAAGGAACATCGTGAGAGTGTGGGGCCGGGCAGCGTTTGCTTCCATTGTGCCAGAGCCTCCGGAGGCTGCTGAAGGGAGCTGGGAAACAGCCCGCTGAAATTCACATGGGTTTGCTTCCAGCTTTCCTCACTGGAAAGTGAGGGACAAGCTCATGACTTTACTGTTGTGCCCCAGCTCTACCCCTGGGTCCCCTGCACACCTCATCCCAGCTCCTGCCACACTGGACAGTCCTGCTACGAACCCCTTGGCCCCTTTACCCCTCCCACCCCCGAGGCTCTGAGTCCCACCAGCAGTCAGAAAGCGTACATTCGAAGACCAAATTAGTTTTGAACTTGTAACCTTGATTGTCCTTCTCACTCAGAGTGGATATTTTCCACTCCGCAGCATCGCCACTCCATAAGCCTCATCTACGTCGTGATCAACAAGAGCCGGGCTGGCACGGAAATTCCATTTTTCTTAGCAGCGTCGAGCAATCATCATTTATCTTAAAAATTGGCACCTTCCTCCAAATACATTCATGAGATGTTTGGGTGTCTACTCCAATGAGAATCAGAATCTTTAAGAAAGCATCCCCACCTCCTTCCCCACATCCTAAAGCTAATATGAAAACAGATCGGGATGATGCACCCTATAGAAGCAGAAGCTTGGGGGCAACAGACATTGAAATGCAGCAGGTGAAATATATCTAAAAATATAAGCTCAAAATTTCATTCTGTAATGAAACAAATACCAAGCAGAGGGAGAAATTCTAATCGCCTACGTAGAGATCAAGAACATATTGCATTTCTATGTAAAGCAAACTGATTCCTCACAACTCAGAAAGAAATTAGAATTATTCATTCATAACTTCCTAGATGAGGTTTTGCTTCTAACACCCCACTAATCCCTATTTTCATCACACTTGGGAAGGAAGAAGTGAAGATTTTTACTTTGGGGACATCGGAGTTTCTCAAAGGGGCGGAAAGAGATGGTTTCAGCCTTTTCTTAAAAGTGTGTCATCAATAATTCTGGCCGCCCTGTCCCCATTGGAGATGCGGTGGAGTGAGGGCTGGCTGTGTTCCTGGGTTCTCTACACCAGGCACCCCACTCCTCCCCCAAGTACAGAAGCCCAAGTGAGCCAATGACCAAAAGCCTTCACCTCAGGACTCCAGAAGTTACCTTCTCAACAGCAGCAGGCAGACATTTTCTCCAAGACATAGGGACCCTGGGCTCAGGGCTCAGAATAAAACGGTGTCTCCATACAGTGATGGTCTGTTTATGATTACCCACAACATAAGCCTGCATGTAGCTTTGGGGGGTGCTGTATGCCTTTGTGCAACATCAGTCATGAAGGTGATACCAGGAACTACCACCATCACCGCCCCCATCAGACCCACCAGGTGTGAAGCAGACATATCACTCACCTGTGCAGAGAAAACACTGCCCACAGGTCTGCAGACCTGGGAATAATGGTAAAACTAGAATTTCTGATTGTTTCACCTATGCTCCGGATTCCAGTTTAAATCAGCTGACACCGTGTGTGTTGTACACCCGTGATAGCTGAAAGCAACTCTAACAGGCCTGGAAGTCTGTCCCTGGACCCCACTCCCCATCTGGGAGTATCCACATCCTCCAGGGATGGAGGTGGGGGCAGTTCTGACAGAGTTGGATCTTTCTCAGCTCTCTGCTTCTTTTTAAGTCTCCTTTAAAATCCAATTTGCAAGGCAGGTTCCTGTCATTTCTTAGATGAAATTCCTGGGGTGGTTTTAGATCTAGGATAGCATCCCATTCAGGCACAAAGACCAGTCCCCTGAAATGGGAAAGCAAACCAAATCCATGTCCATTGAGTTGATTCCGACGCATAGCGACTCTACTCTACAGACAGAGCTGCTCCGTAATTTCCACCACTCTAAAGCTTTAAGGAAGCAGATCGCCATAGTGTATCTTTCTACCACAGAGCAGGAGTCCTGGTGTGGCACTGCGGGCTAATGTGTCAGACTGCAAAGGCATTAGAACTACAATATCGGTGGTTCAACTTCACCAGCTGCTCCTTGGAAACCCTATACAGGGTCACTATGGGTCAGAATCGACTCAACGGCACTTCACAACAGCTACAGAGTAGCTCTGATGCTTATCTACTGAACCACTGGGGTCCTCCTGAAATGGAAAGCAACGCTGATGAGACCATCCCTCTGACTCCACTTGCTTTTTGTGGGATCCATGAAAATGTCCAGCTTCCAGAGTTCTGGAATCGTCTGCCTGGGCTCTTCTCAGCCCTTATCAGTGACAACCAATCCTAACCCTAACTCACCATCTCTCCAATCAGGGGAAGGGATGGCTCCCACCTAGCTCTTCATGGTGAAAACTTTCAAATCGTTCTGACTGAATACTCTCGGTACCTTTTGTAAACACACACTGTAGTTTATCATTCAAAGCACAAGAACTGATCTTTTTTTGTTTTTTATGCAAAAACCCAGTCCCTGCTTAAAATATCTACATGATTTTCCCAAGTTCTTTCATGAACCCTCATCCATACTTAGTGACCCATAGGCACCAATACACCATCCGGGTTCTGGTTAGGTAGGGGTTAAGAATTCAATCACATACCCCACAGAAAAGATATGATGAAGTCCTCACTCCCAGTAACTGTGAACGTGACCTTGTTTGGAAATAAGGTCTTTGGTAGCATTAAGTCATCCCCAAGTAGGATCATCCCTAATCCCATCCCACTGGTGTCTAAGAAAAGGCGAGAACAGACAGAAGAAGAGTGACCGTGTGACCTCAGAAGTAGATGTAAGCCATGGACACCAAACATTTCTGGGAGCCACCAGGAGCCAGGGGGACAGACATGAACGAATTCAGGAAGAATGGACATGGCAGAAGCCCTGATGTGGACTTCTGTCCCTGAACTATGGTTTAATACACTCCTGTTCTTTAAAACTGCCACTCGGTGGTATTGTGTTACAGAAACCCTGAGACCATAACTCTAGGATGGCCAGAGATCCTGTGTCCTACCAGCTCTTGAGTAATGTGGGTGCCTCAGGCCCTAAGCCACACTCAGGAACAGAGGGGAGCCTCAAGGCCCTGCCGACTCCCAGCTTAATCTACCCTTTGTCCTCTTGAACTCCAGGCTCCAACCAGAGGGAACTTCCTTCTGATCTCTGAACAAGCTACCTCTTAACATGGCGATGCCTTTGGGATACAATGGTTGCTCTGCCTTCATTGCATAAGGGGCCCTTCTCTTGTATCCTCATGGCCTGAATTTCGACATGGTGACCGCTGGCTATCAGTCTTCCTATTACGTCATGTACTCCCACGAGGTCACAGTTTAATGTCCACAAGAGTGACTCACAGTGACCCGTCCTGCACGATCTTCACAGCCATTGGCCAGCCACTGTGTCAGTCCATCTTTGGGAGTCTTCCTCTTTTTCTCTAACCCTCGGCCTTTACCAGGCACGATGTCCTTCTCCATGGACTGGTCCCTCTTGATGACATGTCTAAAGTACGTGAGATAAAGTCTTTCCATCGTCACTTCTAAAGAGCAATCCGGCACACTGTTGTCAGGTGCCATCGAGTCGGAACCGACTCATAGCGACCCCATGCACAGCATAACGAAACAATGTTCGATCCTGGGCCAACCTCACTACCACTGCCACACTTGAGTCCATCAATGATGCCACCTGGCCGATCCATCTTGTTGGGGGTCTTCCTCTTTTTCTCTGACCCTCCACCCTACCCAGCATG
>NW_006408623.1:5949303-5952392 GCF_000296735.1 Chrysochloris asiatica | reverse complement strand
ATATGATGAGAGTCTAAGATTTATGCTGGATAGCATGAAGAGGAATAACTTAAGAATGATTGGCATTCCAGAACAGAAAGACTCACAGAAGTCCACAAAGGAGATAGGTGAGGAGCTTCTGGAAGAAAATTTCCCTAACATCTTGAAGGATGAGAAGATAAGCATTCAAGAAGCTGAACGAACCCCAGGAAAGATAGACCCCAAAAGAAAATTACCAAGATATAATCAAGCTCTCCAAAATCAAAGATGAGAAGAGAATCCTAAAAGCAGCCAGGGAAAAGAGAAGTGTTATTTATAAAGGCAAGCAAATTAGATTAAGCTCTAACTTTTCAGCAGAAACCATGCAGGCAAGAAAGCAATGGGGAGACATACATAAAACCCTGAGAGAGAAAAAAATGCCAACCAAGAATCATCTACCCAACAAAAATGTCAATTAAATTTGATGGTGCAATCAAAACATTCGAGGATAAACAGAAGCTAAGAGATTTTGTCAAAGACAATCCAGCGTTTCAAAACATCCTAAAGGGAGTTCTTTAGAATGAAAACCACCAACAACAGACAACCAGAGACTGTTCAAATGTAGCAACACTACCCAGAACTCAGTCAACAGATAGCAGAGTTCAGAACGAAACAAAATTACAACAACGAATTCAGAGGACCTTTAAGGCCAATCAAAGATCAAAATAATAACAATCTCAAAGAAAGGAAAAATATAGGAACAGAGATCCAGGTGGTGAGGAGGTCAGGTAGCTTGCAGGATACCACAGACTGTCTTAAATGCAGGGAAAATTTAATAGACTATAGGGTAATGCCAAAGAAAGTTAATACTTCACAACTTACCATGAAAATGAACATCCAAGTAGACCAAAGACATATTAAAACTAAGAAGAAACTAACAAGAAATAGCACAAAAAAAACATGAACTCAGCACAAGAAGGCATGCAGAACAAAGGAACAAACAGCACCAAAAAATTAACATAATGACAGCAATTAATTCATACCTATCAATCATTACATTGAATGTCAATGGACTAAATGCACCAGTGAAGAGACAGAGAGTGGCAGAATGGATAAGAAAACAAAACCCTTCAATATGCTGCCTGCAAGAGGCACACCTTACACACAAAGACAAAAAGTTAAAGGATGGAAAAAAAATATGCCAAGCTAATTGCAATAAAAAACAAGCATGAGTGGCAATACTAATCTCTGATAAAATAAACTTTAAGGCAAAAATCAGCATAAGAGATAAAGAAGGACACAGTCTCACAGTTAAAGGGTCAATTGAGCAAGATGACATAATCATAATAAATATCTACACTCCCAATGAAAGAGCACCAAGATATATAAACCAGACCCTACTAGAATTGAAGAAAGAAATAGACAAATCTACAATTATAGTGGGAGATTTTAATGTACCACTTTCAAAAAGGGATAGAACAACCAAAACTAAACAGCACAATCAACCAACTTGAACTCATAGATGTGTACAGAGCATTCAACCCAACAACAGCACAATACACATTCTTTTCCAGGGCACATAGAACATTCTCCAGAATAGACCATGTGTTAGGTCACAAAGCAAGACTCCATAAATTTACAGCCATCAAAATACTATAAAGCGTCTTCTCAGACCACAATGCTATAAAAATAGAAATGAACAATAAGAAGACCAAGGAAATAAAGTCAAATACATGGAAACTGAACAACACCCTGCTGAAAAGTGACTGGGTAGTAGAAGAAATTAAATGTGAACTCACAAAGTTCCTAGACACACAACATACTAAAATCTTTGGGACACGGAAAAAGAGGTGCTGAGAGGACAATTTATTGTGATAAATGCACACCTCTAAAAAGAAGAAAGAACCAAAATTAACACATTAATGCAGCTTCTCCAACAATTACAAACAGACCAACAGAGGGAACCTACAGTCACCAAAAGAAAAGAAATAATAAATATCACAGCAGAAATAAATGAGATATAAAAACAGAAAAACTATAGAAAGAATCAACAGGTCAAGAAGCTGGTTCTTTGAAAGGATTAATAAAATTGACAACCCATTGGCAAAGCTAACAAACGAAAACAGGGAGAAGACACAAATGACATGCATTAGAAACTACATGGGCAATGTCATAGTGGAACCAAAGGAAATTAAAAGGATAATAATAGAATACTATGAAGAGTTGTACTCCAACAAATTTGAAAACTTAGAAGAGATGGATATATTTTTAGAAAAACATGACCTACCTAAACTTAGACAGAGTAAAGTAGAAAACTTGAAAAGACCCATAACAAAAGAAGAAGTTGGCATCAGGCCATCAAAAAACTTCTAACCAGAGAACAAACAAGATGGTGGATCAGGTGGAAGTACAGTGAGGAGCTCTGTCAGCAACAACACTGAATACCAGACCAAGCAGGCTCAGGGGATGGTACCAGAACTCTGAACCACATATAAAGGAATATTTAGAAGGTTGGAAGGCTAACAGCTATGGAAATTTGTAGTAGAAGTGAGAAATCCATTGTTTTCTAATTCAAGACGCTCAGCTGCTCCCAGAACCGCCATCTTGAGCGTGACCAAGCGGGGGAAGGATCAGAGCAGCCACAGACACCTGACAGAGCTGCGGAGATAAAGGTGTGGACACTCTTTTTTTTTTTTTTTTCGTATCTGTTCATTGGCCTCTGGCTGTGTGCGCATCTCCATTCTGGTGACTAAAGGGGGTGCCTGAGAGAGTAGACACCCCATCTCCACCCCCGGAGGGTTCTACTACGCATGTGCACTGATCTCCTTGAAATTTAAAGTGACAGTTTTCACTTAAAACCAAACGGCAGCACAAAACAGCTACAACTGGCCCTGAACTGTTTATCACTAGGAAAAAGGCCTGAACGGAGATTGTGGAGCAGAAGAGGCAGACTAAAAAGGAAATAGGCCAAAAATTAAATCCTGAGTTACGTCACAATGACCAACAGTGGCATCTTGAAATTTCTCAGGAAGAAGAGTGAAAAGGGAAACCCATCTCCTTATCACATCTACCTGAAGGCAATCAGAAAGCATAAAAAAATACCAAAATATGCACCCATGTAAGTATTAAGG
>NW_006408623.1:5890541-5938498 GCF_000296735.1 Chrysochloris asiatica | reverse complement strand
TCCAGTGGTGAAGATTTTTGTTTTCTTGACATTGAGATGTAATCCATATCGAAGGCTGTGCTCTTTAATCTTCATAAGTAAATGTTTCAAGTCCTATTTGCGGCACACTGTAGATCTCCGCAAATATTTTTCGGATGCTGAAAAAAAGAATGAACGACGTCTTGACAACATGTAACCATTTGTTGCTGAATGAATGCATTTTGCACAACTTGCATAACTTGAAGAAGAAACTATGGAAAAATACGAAAGCCCTATCATGTTGTGTAATTAAGGTCTGGCTGCCTTTGGTAGCTCTGAGCTTTGGTCAAACTGGGGGAAATGGACAGATTGTGAGTTTCCAGTTTCCAATATAATACACATTATTCTTTCAGCCTTATTTGTTGTGGTAGTTTTCAAATTATAATAAATTTGCTTTCTTCTGAATATTCAGATGCTTCAAAAGGTACCCAAAGGACGCAATTAGCCCCTGGGGAAATATGCTATTTTGTGCACATATCATGTTTTGCATGGGTTTTCCATCATCTACATAATTCATGTGCTTCTGCATAATTTTGCCTCTTTTTATGTTTTCTATGTGTTTGTAAGATAATCTACAAGTCAGCCTCCTACCATCAGAAAGAGAGAACTCGCCTCTGAGTTGCTCCTTCACCCAATCTGCTTTGCTTCCCGTGAAAGCTCTTCTAGAAACCTCCTGAGACCGTAGCCTCTCCTAGGCGCTGCACATCAAGCCGTGAAGAAAGGAGAAGGCTCACGGAGCTTTCCGGAATGAAACAGAACATTGTCCATTTCCCGACTCTTCTGGGGATTCATCAGGGTCTCTCATGAATGGTGCTAGCATTTTAAAGCTCGTTAAACTGTTTATAATCCTCACTTTGGTTTTGAATCAGAAAAATCATGCCAAAAGTAATGGCTAGCTTTCTAAAGCTTCTGATGTGAGTGAGTTGCATACAAATTTCCCTAACACTGAGAAAGTCCACCATCTTGGGACCAGGTAAGTTGTGTGGAACTCTGGTTGGACTTTAATTGATTTGTTTTTCTTTCTTACAACAGAGCTTCCTACTCTCTATTTGTAATCCCTGTCTCTCTTGTACGTTCTTAAGGAATAAATCTCTCTAAGATGCCTCAGTATCCTGAGATGTCACAACATTAGGCATTCTCCACCTGGGTGTGGACTTATGTGGATACTAACAGCAGGTCAGCCCTCCGGTCAGCCTTGCCAAAATCAGGAACATGCCAGAAGTATGTTTCAGCTTTCTTCCTTGTGAAGAAATAGTGCTACAAATTTAAGAGGGTCAATGACTCCCTTCCGGGCCAAACAGTGGAGGGAAAGCATATCATAGGCATGCTTAAAGGTATGAACTTTTACAATTCCTCTACCACCTGCCTCGTTTTTATGAGTGAAGGAAATGGGGCCAAGTGGTGGAGAGTGTCAGAGTTTGTACTTGTCCCTACACCTCCACCCAGAGGTGTTGGGCTTCATTTACCCAGGCACCATTGAGAAGGCACCCAGCTAAAGGCAAGGCTGCTGTAAGCCCAGAGGAGACGAACCTAACCCACCACATCACCCAGTAGCTCATTGCTCCCCAAACTCAGTCACGTGGCCCTCTGAGCAGCATGTCCTCATACGTGGAGAGTCCACCAAGGCCACCTTGTCCCAACAGAATACACCCACACCATGCCACCCCATCCATCCATACGCGATCACTGCAAAGACACACCCCACTGTCCACTATGGTCACTTAGACTTACAGTCTTGTTTCTTTTGAATGGAAGAGGCACATCCCGTGGGCAGTCTCTGCCTTCCCCTCCCTCCTTGGGCACCGCTTTTCCACTTCACCTGAGAAGATTTCAGGTTAGGAAGGGAGCCCGTAGGTTTGTGTTTCTCATTAATGCTGTTGTCAGTTGCTATCAAGTCCATTTCAACTCACGGAGACTCATGTGTGCAGAGTAGAACTGCTCTATAGGGTTTTCAAGGTGGTGACCTTTAAGAACAGATCACCAGGCCTTTATTCTGAGGTACCGCTAGATGAATTCGAACCACCAACCTTTTCAGCTAGCAGTGAAGCACCTAACTGCACCACCCAGGGATCCTGTGTGCTCCTCACACATCACCAGAATAAAGAAAAAGGCCACGTCATTATTGGGGACAGGTTTGAAGAATATTGAGTTAGACTTTAGAAGACCAACATCCACAAAACCTCTGTCTCAGAGAATCACATCTTCACTGAAGATCAACACCCCTAATGTGATTTGAATTAGATACATCACCCCCTCCGCTAGGCTTATCCCAGAGCTCTGGATAAAGAGCCGGGAATTTCAGACACGGAGAGCAGATGGCTCAGCAAACACACTTTAGGACTAGAACTTTCCCAAGATTCTTAGCAAACAAGAAGAACTGGTATGAATCCTTATACATTAGTTTAAAAATAAGACTGCTAGTTCAAAATGCATCATTTCTACAGCATGAATATCAACATCTGCGAGGGCCAGGAATACCCTCACAGTACTGCCAAATGTAAAGCATTTAAATGAAAAATATATCCTCCTCGTCCCCAAACAACGCATTGCCAAAAGATAGAGCCAGGAAGGAAAAAAAAAAAAATCCACCACTTACATTGGCATTGTTAGTGCATCTGAAAATCGTGCCAGAAACAAGTGCTGAGGGTGTCAGAAGACCTGTCCTTAGAAGAGTAGAACTGGCATCTGCGTTTGCAGAAGCTCCATGTGTTCACTGAAGCGTACACTGCTGCTTCCTGGGGAATCCTTCCACGGAGCACTCGCCACCTCTGTTCCAGCCTGCCTTCCCCTCCAGGCACTTCCCTGCACCTCTCATCTCTTCCTGTGATGATTCCACCTCTTCCCTCAGCTTGCCCTGCATGAGACCCTCACTCTGCTAGGAGCTCTTTCATACATACATCAGGATGTGTAAGACCCTTTCTGTGCTAATGCCTATACAGGGACACCGTGTTTGATTGCCCTGTGCAGAGAGCATGGGTTTACAAATGGAAGGCACCTCTGTGCCAGGCAAGTCCGTCGGCGCCATTTTTCCAACAGCGTGTGCCCACCTTGTGTCTCTAGCCCATGGTGATTTCAAACTTTCTCACAACGTCACTGCATACTTCACAAACTCAAAGTCTGTTGTCAACATAACTGGGAAACCCAAAGTGGTGTGTGACTCCTTTTCTTGCAATATTTGTTTTATTGTGGTGATCTGGCACAAACCCACAGTATCTCTGAGGTCTACCTGCATTATTGTTGTTAAGTGCTGTTGAGTCAGTTCTGACCCATAGCGACCCTGGACAGGGTTTCTGAGGAGCGGCAGGTGAACTTGAACCACCAACCTTGTGGTTCAAACCAGTCTAGCACATTAACCCACAGCACCACACCTGGACTCCTGCCTGTATAGATGCCCTGTGTTTATGAATGAACAGACTGAGGTCCAAGAAAAAGTGACCTAGCCAAGGTTAGAAGTTTGTGGAAGAATAGATCTCCCACCATTCAGGCAGAGTTGTTGTGAAGTGCCTCTAAGTCAATTACAACTCATAGCGACCTTGTATAGGTTTTCCGAGGAGTGGCTGTTGAATTGAAGCGACAACCTTGCGGTTCAAACCGACCTTGCAGTCCAGCGCATTTACCCATAGTGCCACACCAGGACTCCACAGTTAGCTCCATAATTAGTTAGTTCTTGTTAGGAAGCTTTCAAATGATGGGTCATTGTCTTTTAGGATCAATGGAGAATGCAGGTAGACGGCCTTATGTTTTAAAAACCAGCAACATTTTTCAGTAAAATGGTGATCTTGACCCAGGGGCCTAATTGCTCATCTTATCAAAAACACAGACAAGAATACACAGACCTGTTGTCATTGAGTTAACCCCCAAATCATGTTAGTCCCATATATTAGAGATTAGAACCAAGCTCCACAGGGTTTTTCACAGACTGGACTGCTAACCACAAGGTTAGCAGTTTAAATTCTACCAGTTACTCTTTGGTAATTCTGTTGTTGTTGTTGTTGTTAAGTACTGTTGAGTGGGTTTAGCTCATAACAACCCTGTATAGGGTTTCCAAGGAGTGGCTGGTGCGTTTGAACCACCGATCTTGTAATTAGCAGTCCGGTGCTGATCCAACAGCTGCACACCAGGACTCCCAGAAACACTATGCAGGGACTCTTAACAACAACAAATCCTTAAGAAGCAAATCGCCAGACTCCTTTGCTGAGGTTTTTTAAGTACCGTGGAGTGGGTTCCGACTCATGGCCACCCTGTATAGGGCTTCTAAGGATTTTAAATCTTTGCCTTTTCTTTCTTCCTCAGTTCAATGCTTATGCTATGGAGTCACCAGGCCCCTGGGTGGATTCAAACCACCAACCTTCTGTGTAGCAGCTGAGTGCAAACTGTTTGTGCCATCCTAGGACCCCAGGCTAATTTGGCTATTCATATCTCCCCTTCCTGCCATCTCCTCAGATGCTCCCTTCCCCACTTGACCTGAAAAGATTCTAGGCAGGGCAGGGTGCTTGTAGATACGTGCTTGTCACTGCTGTTGTCATTTGTCAGATGGGCTGGTGGAGGTTGGCCTGGGGGGCTGAGTGGACTCATCTCACCAGGCCCATGGAAAGGACCAAAGGGAATTAAGTTAGTGAAGAGTGTGTGTGTGTGTGTGTGTGTGTGTGTGACCCTTCAATGCCCCTTTGTTGGCCAGGTGCAGACTGGAGCTGGGGTGATGTGGAGCACACGGGGAAGATTCTATGATCCATCTTCAATCCGTGGATCAACACTCGGAAAACACTTCTCTGGACTCCCAATGGGAACTGGATCTTTCAGTGGTAGCTTTGTGTGATGTCAGCTCTACCCATAGCATCAGGTGGGAGAGCTGTCCTCAGGTAGACCTCTGTCTGGTTATATCACTGAATAATCACAGGTCCTAACAGAAAGCAGATTGGGCAAGCAAGGTCATAGGACGGACCCCATCAGTTCGTTTCTTGTCTGGAGTAGGAGCGGCAGGTGGGCAGGAGCATTGAAGGGTGACACACAACATACACACAACACACACACACACACACATACACACATTTTCTTCAATAACTTAGTTTCCTTGGGTTCTTTCCATGAGTCCACTCACCCCCCAAGGCCAACCTCCACCAGCCCATCCGTACCTAGTGGAGCTGGAGACTGAAGTCAAGGGAACCCCAGCCACTTCTAGAAAATTCCATTCCACTCCTCAATGCCTTGCCCCCTGCACATCTCCTCCCTCCTGCCCATCACCAAAGTCCTCACAGTTCTGCAGGTCCAATCAGCTTCTACTTTTCTTGCCTTGGAAGCCCTGATGTGCCTACCACTGCTCACCTCCAGGGGGCGCCCTTCACACTACAAGCCAGGTCATGGCTCCCCCTGAACTCTGCACAATGGATGCAGCAGCTCAAAGGAGTCAGTCATGAAAACATCTCCATTCTCGAAAACCAACCGACACAATAATTCAAGCTGTCCTTCCACCAACTTTTCCAGAGTGATCTATCGACTCAACAGTGTCTTCAACACAACAAGCTGCATGTGGCTTTGGCCTTCCCTCCAAGGACCTCTCATGAGTGGGCTCTCTGTGAAACTCTAAATGCAACACATGATTTAAATGCTTTTTATTAGACATTCCCCGTTGGTTATCATTGTTCCTTCAAGGAAACTTCAGAATGTATGGACGGAAAGAGTTGTCTGTACACCAGAGAAAATGGGGTTATCCCCATCCAGAGCACAGAAGAGTGACAAAAATCAAAGACACATGGAAACAAAATAGTCTAAAGGACTCATGGACCATGTGACTCTCAGCTCCCTCATCCCTGAGACCAGAAAGACTAGATACTGCCACTGCTGACCACCCTGAAAGGGATCAAAATAGGAGGTCTTGGTTAGAGTAGGAGAAACTATAAAATAAAAATTCAAAAGCTTTTAAGGATCAAGCTTGTTGGTCAGATAGAGACTGGTGGAGCCACAAGACTATGGTCCTTCGACATCCTACAAACCTGGAACTGAACTCACCCCCAAGACTCAACTTTCAACCAAGCAATAGACAGGCCTAGAAGGGGACCAGGGAGGGACACACTCTTCAGAACAACCAACCATAGGGGGTCAAAAGGACAGCATTTGCTCAAGGATAAAGTTCAGAAGGCAGGAAGGGACCAGAAAGAAGGAGGAAAGGAAACGAGAAAGTCAGGGGAGACGTGAGAAGAACTCAATTACAGAGTCCAGATTGCAATTCAACTCCTGACTCAAAATGTGTATGAACTGTTGAATGGAAAACCAATGTGCTCTGTAAACTTTCACCCAAATCACAGTTAAAAACATTCAAAGGAAGAGGAAGAATATACGAAGTAGAGAAATTTCTGGACCATACAGTATTTCTACTTTCAATTTGTTGAGACAGGCATACAGTTTTCCACAGTGGTTACAACATTTTACAGTCCCACACCTTAATTGTAAGAAGGACCCACCGAGTCCTCCACATCCTCATCAGCAGTTGTTTTTAGTTTTGTTTTTTAACTTTACTATTGAAATTGTTGTTGTTGTTGTTGAGCAACCATGTATAGGTTTTCCAGGGAGCGGCTGGTGAGCTTAAACCACAAACCTTGCAGTTCAAACCAACTCTGCAGTCCAGCCCATTAACCCACAGCTCAATACCAGGACTCCAAACACTAAAGAACAAATACGAGACCACTTGTTGTAAAAAGTTAAGAAAAAAAGAAATATTCTATGATGGTTACCAGGGCAGGAGAAGAGGGGGATTGTTCATGGGCTAGAGGGTAGACACATGCTAACATGGGTAACAACATACAACAAGAGGGATGTTGGCAGAGGAAAGATGAAGGCAGCAGGAGACAGGGAGGAATGCAAGAGTTAAAGTGAAAACTCAGTGGGAATACACGAGTAGACATGTGCTCTGATTGGTGACCACGTTTGTCACCAATAAGTGGAAGTGAGGGACAAACAGCAATGAAGCTGCGAACTAAGCCCTACAACGTTCAATAGACTCCTGTGAACCCAGATGGAGACCTGGCTGGCCAGCAGTGTGGCAAGACCTGGGGACTCTTGGGCCCAGATCAGTGACATAGCCACAGAGGACTAGAGTGGACAGTGAAGCATCCAGCTGATATGAAGAGAGGGCATATGCATAAGAACACCCACACTTGCAGATAATACCGACTTGACCTGGCTTCAAAGGCTGGGTGATCAGAGCTCAACCAGAAGAAGAAAGAAGAGGAAAAAAAGAGTAATCTGATACAATTTGATGAACTTGACCTACACCTATGGATGCAGTAGCTCAAAAGAGGGAACAAATCTTTACAGTGAGGATCATTCCCACACCCTCAATACAGAGGGTAGACAGGGATGGGCAACTTGGACATTGGCTACCCAAAATGGGGGCTACAAAGGCAAGAAGTGACTGGCTTACAAGCTTTCAAGAGGGAACCTAGATCCAGAGGGTGCGGAGGAAGGTAGAATCTCCACTGCGTAGTATTCAATCTGTCTGGGCGGGGCTGATGAAAGGAGATGGGGATAGGTCTCTTGTGATACAATAGTGAATAATTGCTATCAGGACTGGCTGTGAGGGTTGGAAATGTAAAGGTAGACATTTTGTAGCAAAAAAGAGGGGAGTGATTGACTTTGCAATCCAGGAGTGGAGGTCCCTGGGATCATCAAGGGAGAAGAGCGGAGTGCGGGACCCTACCCAGAGAAGCAGTGATGCCAGAGATGGAGGCAGAGACAATGATGTGGAGAGATGGAGAGGCTGGGAACTCTAGACCCAGAGAGGGAGAGGGGCTGTGTGCTGACGACCTGGGGGCAGGCTTGCAGGGAATACCTTTTGGTTGGTTGATGATACAGGGAAGGGATTGTAACCATGGCAATGAAATGATATATGATAGGATGAATGTAATGTTCTCCCATGTAAACTATCACATAATTCACAATAAAATAAAACAAAACAAAACAAAAAAAGAATTAAAGTGAACAGAGGTCAATACTATTAACTGTGGGTACATGGAGGGGACTGCAATCATTGTAATGAAGCAACACTTATGATTTGCTGAATATAAAACTGATGATCTGCTCTGTAAACCTTCATTCAATTCACAATAAAAAAAGTTTTTTTCAAAAAAAAAGGAAGAAGAGGGAAATGGGATGGTCAGCTTTGGGAGTCTGGGACTCCCCACCTGGAGCTCTGGATGGAACGATGAGGGTCTCAAGGAGACTGCCAAGCCATCCAGCCAGTGTTCAAGGCCAGAGACCACCTGACTCCCCACTTTCCTCTGCCTCTCTGTCTCCCCAGGGCTGGACAGTAAGGATTCGGTCTCCCTTCCACAAAGCAAAGTTTCTTGGCAAACATGCCCATTTCCCTAGGCCTCAAAGCTGCATGGAAATTTGTGTAGGTCCCAACTGGCCACAGTGTGGTTGGGTTACAAGGATCAGCCCATCTCCCAAACTTCTACATGCTCAGGAGAATGTCTAGGGACCTCACCAACGAAGACCAAAGCAGAAACGCTTCCAATAGAGAGCCCGAAGCCAGGCCCAGCGGGAACCACATCAGCTCATCAAACTTAAAGAATGGAATTTATTTGTGGAGCCCAGGAGGGAATACCTGGTGCTTGCTTATCTTTTATTTATCATAATTAATATGTTTAACTCGTGCACCATGCAGATGCATGAAGCAGATAGCTGAAAGAATAATGGATATGTTTTATTAAAAACTTCAGATGGAGTTGAGAACATTGGAGGATTAATTAATCACCCAAGTATCTAGTTACAGTAAAGCAGACAGAGACTTCAAATTCAGTCTTTAAATATCTCACAAAATATCCAGTTACTATCCAAACTCTTTGCCCTGTTCTTCCCAGGTCAATGGGAGCACTGATGATACATTATGTCCAATCTAGAGGATGGGAAGCCAACTGTCTACTCACTCATGGTTCCTTTTCTATACTCCGAAAGACAAATAATCTCTCTCTCGAAGCCTGACATCATTAGACTTATGTACAATGAGATTTATGGTCTGAAGTCATATTCCTCATAATAGCATTCAAGGCCAAAGGTTCACAGTGCTTACCATATTCTGGGGGAGCTTTGTAAATTAGGTTAGGTTTCTAAAAAACTTTTTTTTTCTATTGTCACTTGTCTGAAAATTTTCAAAATTATTTTTGTAATAAAAACCAAACCTCTGTCTTATTGTAACAACTTCCCATCCAAAGTCATTTCCAGGGAATGAGACTTCAGTTTCTGAAAGAGCCTTCTCTTACGGAGGTCTTGCGGAATCCCCAGGAGATTATTTGAAACACACATTGGGGATTTCTCCATGGCTCTTTTTTGCTATGGAAACACTATTGGAGTCTGATGGCACAAGTTAAAGGCAGACACTTTAAATCAACAGGCCCCTTACTCAAGTGAAATCATCATTTGTTGTGTGACTTGCTTGTATGTGTTTTCTGTGTTGTTTATTTTAAGATAAATGAGAGAACACTTTTAGGTGTAAAAAACAGCTTACCGTGGGTATTGAATTTTAAGAAAATGACCTAACTTTGCATTTGTGTCTTAGGATCTCAGGTGATCCCAGGACCCTCATCCAGCGACCACTGCCCCTGCCACTATCGCCCTGAAGGTGTCCAGACCCAGGGTGCCCAGCCCAGGGACACTGCTTTCTCCCTGAGGGTCTCCACAACCTACCCACCCTGGTAAGCAGCCTCTTCTTCAAACTCACCTCAAACTGCCTTTGCTTCCAGTCACTGACTGGCACAGAGACCCTGCTGAGCTGGACTCAGGGTGCATGCCTGCCTAGGAAATAGCTTGGTTTCCAGGAATGGCAGCAGCTACTTGCCAAAGGAACCTGGTTGCTGCTGGACGCTCCCTTCTTGGACACCACCCGGAATGGCTCAGTGCCACCAGCCCTCAGGGCTTCTATGTCCTCTCGAGGGAAGGCACAGGGCACCTTCATTGATGCTCACTGCATACACACCCAGCCCTCTGCCCCCGCTCCTGCTCATCATCTCCTAGGTTATTAAAGAGTTGTTTCTGCATTATGATCTGCCAAGGCACACTTAACCTAACTCCAGCAGATCCCAGGAAAGGTGATCTTACAGAAGAGCTTGTACAATAATTAAATGTAGTACTGAGAACATAGTTAAAGTCAATGACCCAAGCCATTAGCAGTTTAAACACATTTTAATTGAACATGATTCTACCTAGTGACATTCTGAAGATGTTAGACCCGCGAGAACACCTAAAGAACCCCAGTAGCACTATCATATATACATGTCCTCAAATAGGGGGCCATGTCATGTAGGTGGACTCTAGGGCAGAACCAGGGGTTAGCCACAAGCAGCAAATCACCAAACTCGGTTGCTCCCCAACACATACAACAGATACTGAAAACAAACCGAGTTAGACTCACCAGCACAGCAAACTCCATTGTTCTAGAAAGACGGAGGCTCAGATTCACTATGGAGAGAGTCAAGCTATGATTCCTAGCTAGGACAGCAGTTGGCTTGTACTGAGGGGAATGGAAATGAATGAATGCTAGCTCAGATTCTCTCCAGGGTAGGCTGACTCGGGCGTGGAACGTGGGAAATTACTAGGGTCACCATTTTTGGAAATGTGGGTATGAGACCCCCTGGAATTGTCAGGGGTGACTTCGTGGACAAGGGACTGTTGCTCTAGAACTCACCCACACAAGATGGTGGGAGGGGCTTCCAATCTCAGTGGATGGATTTGTCCTTGAGGACCCGTACGCTCTTCCTATGAAGAGTGACATTCTTGGTTCCAGGGGAACCTTGCTCATCTTAATCTTGGCAACATTTACCTGTGATTTTATGCCCAACCCCTCAGGGTCCTGGTAGTACGGTAGTTAAAGGCTCGGTTGTGAACCAAAAGGTCAGGGGTTGGAACCCACCAGCTGCCCCAAAGGAGAAAGATGCAACCGTTGGCATCTGTAAAGACAGCTGTTCTTAAGTGCCATCAAGTCTGGTCTGACTCATAGCCACCCTCTATGGGGTTTCAGAGGTGTGCCGACTTTGTGATTAGCAGTCCAGTGCTTATCCGACAGTGCCACACAGGACTCTCTAAAGATGACAGTGTTTGAACGCCTGTCGGGCAGCAGTTCTAGTCTGTCCTGTAGGGTCACTATGAGTCCTAGTGGATTCTCCAGCAACAGATAGGGTCCTCAGGAATGAGGGCTCTCCACACCGTGACTTCCTAGTCCAGAAGGAAAGGAAGTTGTGAGGCTCAGAAGAACCCTCACAATCCAGGTGTGCACCTGGTTCCAAAGGACTGCCTGACCCAAGTACACTGCCCAGCTTCCTTGCACTATGCTGTGACCACGTGATTCTATGACCATGTTCTCCCTGAGGAATGTCAGCAGATATGTGATGAGCAGCATCTGAGCTCAGCTCACATGTGCTCCTTCTCGCTGGGACCTTCCAATCAACGAGGACACCATTGGCCAACAATAGAGCAGCCTTCAGGCCTGCAAAAACCACACCCAGGAATCCACTCTTTAACCAGGACATTCTCCATGAACTCTTACATGTTGGCTTTGTCATGGCTGGGTGCTGTCAAGTTGGTTTCTACTCACACTGACCCCATGAGACAGAATGAAATATTTCCAGGTCCTGCGCTGTCCTCACAGTCGTTGCTAACTTTGAGTTGATTGTTGTACCCTCTGTGTCTCCATTTCATTAAAGATCTTCCTCTTTTTTGCTGACCCTCCACTTTACGAAGCATGACCTCCTTCTCCAGGGCCTGGCCCCACCTGATAACGCATCCAAAGTACCTGAGTCTTACCTTCCTCCACTCCAAGGAGCATCCCAGTCATCCTTCTTAGATAATTCAAAAATGGCTACAGTCACATGTCAACTGTTTCATGAGCAAGAAGTAAACATCTGTCACTATAAGCTGCTGGAAGTTTGGCTTTTTGCTACTCCAGCACATCTTCTTTCAATCAAGGCCACGATTAACGAGCTCAAAATGTGGATGGAGTCATCACTGAGCAGGGGCCAGTTCGAGGGCCAGCCCTTCAGTCCCTGCATCTGTCCTCAGCGCCCATCCTCTCTGTAGTCACAGTCACAGTGGTTTCATGTCTGAGAGCCTACGGGGCTGAGGACACAGAATATACAGGGGCCAGTGACAGCCCCCACGGAGCGCCAGGTGCAGATGCATTGTGGTTTGGGGGCCATTTTCCTGCCCAGTCAAAGCTCTGCCTTTCATTTCTGTGCTCCAAAGGCAAACACCAAAACTGATGCAGAACCTGAGTCCTTTCTAAAGCCATGTTCTTGGGACCTGACGCTTCTTCCCAGCAGCATCCGTTCTTCCCCGGCCAGGACTGGCAGGAGCTGCGAAAGCAGGCGGCAGTGGGTGCTTCTTGTTTGTCTTTGTCTATTAAGCCCCACCGCCCATCCCTCGGTCAGCTGTGTGTTTACTGAGATGCTGGAAGCTATCAAATACCAGCAGGGCACCCCCCCACTGTGGTGGACAGGTTTCAACTGGGGTGTCCAGACTATGGCAGACTGGACACCTATGTCTGAAAGTCACAGTGCACATAGTTTAATATCCTGCTTTGCTCATCTCTTTATCAGGGTCACTGTCCCATCAGAAACTCAGTGTTCCCTTTTTCGTGGCTGCATGTTATTTGGTGGTAATTCCATGGAGGCAGTTAGTTCGGTAAGGAAAACTCAGTCCATGTACACCCTTTCCAGCATGCCCATACAGTTCACCAAGTCTGGGCCCCTACGAGGAGCCGGGTGGCCCATCATTTCTGTAGAATAACTTTTTTAGAATGAGAACCACTAGGTTACACAGTAAAGAAATTCACCTGTCAAACTGTACTCCGGAAACTGTGACTGTTTACACCCTCAACCACAGCCCAGGGAGAGCCTGGAAGAACCCCAAGCTTGTCGCAGCATGGAGTTTGATGGATTTTGACATTTGTCAGACCATCTTGAAGACAGCTATGGAAGTGTTCTGTCAATGACTAGGCCTACTTGTAGCCCAGCTAATGAGTCACAGATCGGCCACTGTCCTCTGAAGCAGAAAGTAAGGGCTTGAGCCAGTAATAAATGACTGAAGGGAGAAAAAACGCAGAATCTTGTAATTGATTATTTAGTGCAAAAGAGGAAGAAAATGATCACAGGTGTTGGCGGCAGATGTGACCGCCCAGGATACTTGGCAAAACACAGCGCCCATTTGATGACCGGTTCGGTAGCTTCGAAGGTATGGAGTGTTCACAGGGCTTCCTTTTGTCCCTTCCAAGCAATGGACTACCTACAATTTGCTCTTCTCCATTTAGCTGTCTCTCTTTTTTCTAAATACTTAAATCGGCCACATCAATAGCAGCTGCTGTGTGAAGTGAGATGGCTAAGTGAGGCTACAAATTTCTTTCCATGAACAATGCCAGCAATTAAGTGTTTCAAAACAGACCATCACTGTCATATCTAAAACGGATGTCTGTCCCACAACTTGAAAGACTGCAGCCATCCATATAAGCCTGGCAAGGGGCCCAAGTCAACCCTCATTCTAGGCACTGATTCAAAACGTTACTATTATTATTCTTAATTAGTGCATACTAATTACTTTCCAACTTTCTCTCTGCTTAAAAAAATAGAGAGAAAGGCTCCTCTTCTCTTCTGGAGTTTTAGGGAAAATCTCCAGCAGTCTAATTTGGTATGAACGTGGCTTCATAGAAGAGGCCTGGGTTCCCACCTGCCAGGCCCCCAGCAAGGTCCTCATTAACCCTAAGATCACCTCCCTCGGGTTGAGGTTGGGAGATCTGGGTTGCAGGAAAGAAAATCCAAAAGGGCTATTCCACCTCTTCGGTGTCAAATGCGGCCCCTTAGCATTTTCCCACTGCAGGAGGGAGGAGTGGGCAGTCACTGACTACTGAGTTGAAAGGTAGATAAAAGCCCCCTGTAAGAGCAAGAAGACATCCAACCTGTTCCCGCCAGGACGCTAGGACGATGTCATGGGCTGACTTGTGCCTTCCCAAAATATACATCAAAGTCCTAAGCCTTGTACCTGCTTAGAAATGCTGTTGCTACATACATCTATCTGAGTCAGTTCTGACTGATAGCCGTCCTGTATAGGATGGCCAGAGCTGTAAATCTTGTGGGAGCAGAAAGCCTCATCTTTCTCCAGTGGATCGGGTGGTGGGCTCACAATGCCAACCATGTGGTTCCCAGTCCAGTGCTTACCCTACAGAGCCACTGGTAATTTGTTATGTTAATAAAGCCAGATCAGAGTGGAGGTCTTCCTTAACTTAATCTCTGCTGAGTAATCAGAGACCAGAATAGACACAGAGACACGTACGAGTGGGAGGAAGGCCAACAGTAGAGTGGGGCAGTTGCACCCACGAGTCGAGGCACCAAGTATTGCTGCAGCTACCAGAGCTGAAACAGAAAGGTCCTCCAGCTAGAACCACATCCTCATTCAGACTTCTAGGACTCCTGAGTTGATGCTGTAGGATTAGCACTGGACTGAGAACCATAAGGCCAGCTGTTCAATCCCCCAGCCACTCCTCAGAAACTCTATACAGGGTCACCATGAGTCAGAACCAACTCGACAGCACGTAACAAGAACAACAAAAAACTGTAAGAAAGGAGCCCCCATACCACAGTGGGTTAAGCACTTGGCTGGTGATTCAAACCCACCAGCCGCTCTACAGGGGAATGATAAGGCTATCTGGTTTTGTAAAGATTTACAGCCTCGGACACCCTACAGAGCAGTTGGACTCTGTCCTATAGGGTTGCTCTGAGTGGGAAATGACTTCCAGGACAGTGGGAACAAACGGTAAGAAAACACATTTCTGTCCATTCAAGCCGTTCACCCAAAGTAACTCTGCTAAGGCCGCAGTAGGGGACAAAGACAGCCACGCTGACTGAATGGCAGTGATGTTGTTAAAGTGTGCCTCACCCCACCTGTCCTCATGTGGGTAAGAGCTCTCTCTTCCAGAAGGTCTGGGCCTCACGATAAGTTACTCTCCTCCCTGGAGACCTCTTTGGAGTCAGAGGGAAGAAAAAGACAACTGCTAACCAATCCCTCCAGCAAAATCAACACACACACACACTCACACAACAGAGAGAGCTGCAGAAGGCATGCATAAAGGCCATCGTCTTGGGGACTGACTGTTCTGGTGGGTGGGAGGGATTCACATCTTTCTAGCTCCCTACTTTGCACCCGCGGCTTCCTGTGCTTCAGCACAGGTGGCTCAAATCTTCCCCATTCTCAGCAGGGTCTCAAGACCAAGTCAGCGCTGTTTCTGCTCTGGTGAAGGGTGGGAATGAGGCCCAGGGAGGCAGCACCACCATGCAGGGTTTGAACCCTGAGCTTTCTGGTTTTGATGTGCAGACTCATCCACCACGCCCTGCCTGTGGTATCTCAGCGATGAGCCATCTGTCCCCATGTCCGATGTTCCTTGTGCTCATTCAAAGCCAGAATGTGAGTTGGTTATGGTGTCATTGACTGAAGCCTTGGTGGCTGTCTAAAAACAAAGCCAAGAAATGGTTGCTATGGAGTTGGTTCCGACTCACTGTGACCCTGATGGGGTTTCCAAGGCTGTAAATCTTCATGGGAGCAGACAGCCTCTTCTTGCTGCCATCTTTATTCTTCTCAGCATTCCCAACCAGGCTTTCATAAACGTCCCGGCTCTGATCTGCAATGCAGGGAGTAGGTGTGGACAAGTGAGTGAATGCGAGCCATCATCAATTGTGCAAAGCCACATCCATGGGGAGGACGACGTGAAAAGCACCCTCTTAGTACCTGTCGCCAATTCAATTGTATCAAAAAGAAAGAAAGAAAAAATGTGGCTTGGTTGGATTCCCAGTATTGTGTGGCTGTCCTCCATTTTGTGGTCTGATGAGATTACCTTCCACTCTGTGATGTATTGTAAAACCTATTCCCTAAGCATTACTGAGGCAGGATTAGGTTATGTGTCACATCACTGTTGTTGTTGTTAAGTGCCATGGAGTTGGTTCTGACTCACAGAGAACCTGTATAGGGTTTCCGAGGAGCAGGTGGTGAGCTTGAACCACCAAACCAGTGTGTGGTTCAAACTGACTGTGCAGCCCAGCACATTAACCCACAGTGCCACACCAGGACTCCATGTGTTACATTAAAGAAGCAGAAATAGGGTGAGATGCATCACCGTTACTTAAATTACCACCTGTACTTACGTTAAGGGAGTTTCCCTGGGGTATGGCCCACATCACCTTTTATCTCACAAGCAAATAAAAGGAGAGAGAAGCAAACAGAGAGGAAGAGCCCTCTGACCACCAAGGACAAGGAGCTGGGAGCAGAGTGCATCATTTAGACCCTGTGTTCCTGTGCTGAGAACCTCCTAGACCCCAATTGAGGCAAGATGCATGGAGCTTCCAAAGGACCCCAGGCCCACAGATGATGAAAGGAGACAAGGACAGAGCCCAAAGAAAGAGAATGTCTTTCCCTAGAGCTGGAGCTCTGTGTTCAGACTCCCACCTCCTAAACTGTGAGAAAATACGTTTCCGTTTGTTAAAGCCACCACTTGTGGTATCTCTGTTACCTAGCAGAATGAGAGAGAATGAAGACAGCGCCTGATGTCTAACTTACAGCTCTCCGACTGACACATCTTTCTCCCTCGGAGCAGCTAATGGGTTCAGCCTTGTGACCTTTCAGTTAGCAAGCAGGTTCTGAGCCACTGTGCCACTAAAGGGGTCTTTAGATAGGTCATAGAATGTTAGAAATGGCAGCGAATATAGTGATCAGCTTGTGTCTAGTTCAGCCTCCAAATATATCTGGATTAGTTAGAATTCTTCAGATTGTAAACAACAAAATGCACAACTACAATTGGGTTTAAGCCAGTTTGTACTCCATAGATGCCATGAGAATTCCTCTCCCAGTCCTTCTTTCCCCAGTTGGCTTGGTTCTGTTTCCTCATGTGCAATCTTGGTATTTTTGTTACTATTTGTCATCTCTTAGATATGAATTCATAGATATGAATTTATTGATCGTGTATTTGTCATTCAAAGCCTGTTTACTTCCATCCTCACTCTTCCATCTGTACTTTATTTGCCAGGGATTTTGTGTGCAGGCTCTGTGCTTGGAACTGGGAATGTAGAGATGAGGAAGAACCAATGTTGGCCTTCAAGGATGTGTAGTGAAGGAGTTCCCAGTCAAATATCAAAAGATTTGAGAAAGCTGTCCTAAATGACTCTCCTTAAGTAGTAGAAATCAACTGATAATTCTTAGAAAGGCAAATATACGCCCCCCACATTGTTGTTGTTGTTAAGTACCGTCGAGTTGGTTTCCAAGGGGCAGCTGGTAGGTTCGAACTGCTGACCTTGTTATTTGCAGTCCAGTACTGATCCTACAGCACCACAACCCAAGTCCATATACTCCATAGCTCAGTGTCATTCCATAGGTACAAAATGTATGGGCTTGTTGACCACAGAGCTTCACACCAGGCTCTTTGGGGAAATGGTGAACTTTAAGTAATATAGTGCACTGAGTGTCTTGCTCAACTCCCCAGATCCCATCGACCCTCTACCCTTCCCTGCCTAGGTCAACCCCAGGAGGCAGAGTTAGACTCGTGGATATACAGGGGTATCCTTACCCTCTGGCTTCTGGTTGGGTTCAACCAGTGGGGATCAATGGAAGGAGATCACAGGAACAGAGTAAGATGAGTGAAGTTCAGATATGTTTCATCCCAGCTCCCTCCCTTTCATGGGTTGGCTGGTCTTGTCTGAAGACCACACCTTCTGTTAGGGGGTTCTCCCCATATAACTTTCTCCTTCCACGTCAAGTAAGTGCTCCCTCCCTCATCTCTTCAGACTGAAGACTGGGCATCCACTAGCCTTTGTAAGCATCCTACATCTTCCTCACATCTTTGTAAATAGCCCCTTTATTAAATTATCCTCCAATTACCCACTTTTCAGATACAATCTATTTTCTGCCAGGACCTTGAATCAGATAAACCCAGTTCAGTCAACAGCTCTTAAAGTATCTTCTATGTGTATTTGAGTATCTTATGATGGTTTCCAAAGTGGTTCATGAAAAACCTCCTGCCTCCCTGCCCTTGACCCGCACCCTAGAGATGAGCCATCAGCCATCAGCACTACCTTCCAGCCCTAATCTCTGATCATCATTCCTGATACACCAACTCTAAGAGACAAGGCACCCAAGAGATCCCCACGTCCCCACACCCCAGATTCCTTGGGCACCCACACAAACACTTCAAACATGTTGTTGTTGTTGTTATGTGCCGTGGAGTCGGTTCCAACCCATAGCGACCCTGCACAGGGTTTCCGAGGTTGTAAATCTTTATGTGAGCAGAAAGCCTCATCTTTCTCCCGCAGAACAGCTGGTAGTTTCGAACTGCTGACCTTAAGTTTCACAACCTGATTCTTAACCATTATGCTACCAGAGTACCAACGTTCAATTAAATGTGAGACAAAGCCAAATGTTGGTGAGGACAGGGAGCAACTGAAGTTCTTAATACATTGCTAATGGAAATGTAAATTACCATAACCACTTTTAAAAGGCATATGGTGGAATCTAGTAAGATGAGCTGTACCTCCACCCTATAAATTAGCAATAGCCTTCCAGACATGCCCCAGAGAAATGAGTGTCCAAACGCAAAATGACATGTGCCAGTAGGTCCAGTGCAGCTACTGTTTACAACAGTCCCTAGCTGGAAACAGTGCAAAGACCCATCAGTAGGAAAAGGAGTACACAAACTGTAGACTCGAACCAAGAATGCGCTGCTGGTGCTGCAACCAAGTGGAAACTCACATCCCTTCTGTGAGGGAAAGAAGCCAGCCTAAAGGGGTGCATGTCACATGGGTCCATTTATATGAAGGGCGGCCCCCCTTATATGAACAGTTATCCAACTGTGTGTTTCCTTTTTAAAGTGTTGAAGAGCAAAGATGTCAGCTTGAGAACTAAAGTGCACCTGACCCAAGCCATGGTATTTTCAATAACCTCATATGCATGCGAAAGTTGGACAGTGAATAAGGACGACTGTAGAAGAATTGATGCTTTTGAGTTATGGTGTTGGAGGAGATTATTGAAAGTGCCAAGGGCTGCCAAAAGAACCAATAGATCTGTTTTGGAAGAAGTGCAGCCAGAGTGCTCCTTGGATGCCAGGATGGCCAAACTTCATTTCTTATACTTCGGACATGTTGTCAGAAGGGACCAGTCACTAGAGAAGGATATCATGTTTGGTAAGGTGAAGGATCAGAGAAAAAGAGGAAGACCCCCAACAAGATGGATTGGCTAAGTGGCAGCATCAATGGACTCAAGTGTGGCAATAGTAGTGAGGTTGGCCCAGGATCGGGCAGTGTTTCATTCTGCTGTGCATAGGGTCACTATGAGTTGGTACTGACTTGATGGCACCTAACAACAACAACAACAACAGTATGTCTCCCACCATCGTATTTCACCTCAATAACAAGTTAAAATTTAAACTGAAATGTGAGGCCCGTGATAATATTCTGTAAGGAGCCTTGGTTCAGTGGTTTAACTCCTAGCTGCCAAAGGAAAGGTCACTGGTTCGAACCCACCGGCTGCTCTGAGGGAGAAAGATATGGCAGCCTAATTCTGTAAAGATTTACTGTCTTCAAACCCTATGGGACTGTCCTACTCTGTCCTCTTAAGCTGCTGTAAGTCCGAATTTGACCTGACAGCAACAGGTTTGGTTTTTTTTTTAAATGATATCAAATTTATTTGCTTATTGAAATCAGATGTTTGAGTGACTTCAATTTTGTTTATTCATCAAGATGTTTCTCCAAAACCACCATTATAGATGGTTAATAATCTTTGGTGGTGGTGGTGTGCCATGGAGTCAGTTCCAACTCACAGCAACCCTACATGGGTTTCAGAGGCTGTAAATTTTTACAGGAGCAGAAAGCCTCATCTTACTACTTCAGAACAGCTGGTCATGTTAAACTGCCAACTTTGCGGTTAGCAGCCCGACTCATACCAACTACACCACAAGAGTTTCATAGCAGTCAAAGTATCAGCAGGTAGCAGGCAACTAGAAAATGCCCAGGAAGACAGTTATAACAAAAAGTCATTTGCTTCTCTTACTGATGTCTCTTATTTTCTTGGTAATTTCCTCAACTGGACGGATGATAAACACAACTTATGGGGAAATCGAGGTTCTTCAGGAGACGAGAGAACAAAGGTGACAGACCTAGTAGTAGCTGCCTTCTTAGCAACTGTTGTTAAGTTCCATCGAGTCGGTTCTGACTTGTCTGACCTGTGTAGCATTTCTGAGGAGCAGCTGGTATGTTTAAACCACCGACCCTATAGTTCAAGCTGACCTTGTGGTCCAGAGCTTTCTCCTACAGCACCACACCAGGACTCCTCTTAGCATTGCAAAATCTAGTCCTGACCAGGGTTCACTGGCTGGAGTAAGAATGCAGAGCTACCATACTCCCCCTTACAAGCTAGCTATACAGACAATTCATCCTGTTAAGAATAAAAAACAACACCAAAACATAGACACCTTTGTGTGAAATAAAAGAAAGAAAAAACTGTTTTAGGTTATCCTTAAATGTTACTTTTATTGTAAAGGAAGTTGAACAATGATGAAAATCTACCCAGATTGCAGTACCCAAAGTTATTTGGCAATGGCGGTTAGAAACACCAATGGTTCCTCCCAACCTCGGATGCCTTTCCCTCTGCACTACGGTTCTGACTCTTGCCCACTCCGCTGCCCCACTACCTTGGAGAAGTCTGCTTGGAGAGGTGGCACTGGTGTGACACTTTAACATCAGCAGTAGCAGCGGACGAGACTGCTCAGATGTAGAAGTGTACAGTCTTGCAGGAAGCCCCTGAGGATGATATTCTCTCCCACGTCGACCTTCCCTCTGGAAAACCTGGCTGAAGTTGGGGTGTTTGGACAGTTCCCTCTACCACAGGGCCTCTATCTTGGGGTCTTTTGCTCTGTTTGACAGTTATAAACAGTTAAGTTTCTGTTACACATGAAGCCCAAGTTGCGCCAGGAGAAGACAATACTGAAGTGTAACGATGAACATGCATATATCAAAGTGTTCTACAGCTCCTCAAACTATTCAAATGAAAAGAATGAACAAGAAGTGAAGAAGAGGTACGAAAACTAATGCAAGAAAGCATGATTCACCGGGGGAGTTTTTGCCAAAGGATTATTGGTGGTTGAATAATTTGGAAAAGAATAATGAAAAATGTTACGACAAGGCTTGAAGAATGTATCCAATGTCGATGAATTGTGCGTGCGGATATTGTTGGAATGGCGTATGCTTCGTTCTGTACATTTAATCACAATTTGATAAAAGAGAGCAAGAACATGGGCCCATTGTGTCTTCCTGTGTAACTCTTTTCAAAGAAGTATGCAGCTTAACAATCTATTTAGGAATCATCAGGGTGGTAATGTGCCTTTATTGCAGCCGTCTTAAAGTTAACTAAGAAACCTGACCCCTGATCTTGCTTGTGTATCCGTCCGACAACCCTGCCCCTAGGGCCGTAGTGCCATCCCAACCAGCATCCTTCTGCCAGGAAGAGGCTCCCTCGTGGCTGTAAAGCATCCTGGAGGCTCATTTCGGCCTTGGCAGGATGGTGAGGACAGAGCAGCTGTTCGCCCTGACTCCTTCCCATCATTTGGACCAGTTTTTAATCCACAACAACACTTCCAAAACTGAAATCGGAACCAGGTTCCCAGGCAAAGCTCCAGGCATGCTTTGTCCCAACAATTCTAGATGCTCTGTGGCCCACCAAGACCCCTGGGCTCTCTTTCAGTCGTGGGCAGACTGACACACAAGAGATCTTATAAATAACCAGGGCAGAAGAGACACTTTTCCTCTGGATGTTGTGATCATCCTCCACTCTTGAGCAAATGTATGTTCATTTAAAGTAGTCCCTGGAAGAGTTTTCTTCCAGGCATTCAGACTGTTTTTTAATTAACAAAATTTAAAAAGTAAGCTACCCATCCCTAAATCACCCATTGATAGATAAATCCCATAAGTAAATTCCATAGGAAAACCCCAGAGAGCTCCTGATTATGGAAACCACACATCAGTGTCAACAGCAGCCACGGCTCGCCTGCTGGGCACGCACTTTGGGCTGGACATGGAGTGGGCATTTTAGTTAGATGCAGTATGATGAGCTGGTGACAGATGGCCAGCTTGGCCACTCTGTGGCTGGGAGGTGAGTGGATTAGGGAACCAGGTGAGAAGAAAAAAGGTTCTCTCAATGAGGCCTGGGGAAAAAAAAAAATAAGCAGAAAGCAGAGCCTTGGAAGGAAGCAATCCTTAGGAGAAAAGCCCTGAAACTTTGATGGTCTCCCCACGTGAACTTGGGCCGATCGCTCCACTAATTAGCATCCCTGTGCATATGGAACT
The DNA here is from genome assembly GCF_000296735.1 of Chrysochloris asiatica. Taxonomy (NCBI): domain Eukaryota; kingdom Metazoa; phylum Chordata; class Mammalia; order Afrosoricida; family Chrysochloridae; genus Chrysochloris; species Chrysochloris asiatica. Next base: position 5,916,128 of record NW_006408623.1, on the reverse strand, counting down.
CAGGAGGGCCACCAGCAACCCAGCCAAGATTGCTAACTCAGCAAGTCATCTGGAACAGAGACGGAAGCCGGCCATGGATCATCTTTTGCTAAATAAGAGCCGGGGAATGTCTCCTCTTGATGAGACGCCCAGCGTGTAACAGACACCACACAATTAGAGCGAGGAAGGCCAGACGCAGTAATTAAGGAGAACAGATAAAGATGAGAGGTGTGGGGAGAGGAAGAATCAAAAAGGTACCACCCAGCTCCTCAGAGACTGAGAACTTGGTGAGGATGCAGAAAGGGATAAAGGGAACATCCCGTCCCAGTGGCCATGTGGGCACTTGGCCACACTTGCCTGTTGTGTTCTCCAAAGACAAGTGGAGGATCTAAGGTATCATTAGGCTCCAGCATGGTGAGATTTGCTCATCAACACCCAACCCCACACTAAGTCTTCTGGGAAGTGTAAAGTCTGAGGATCTCCACACTCAACTAGAGCAGTACCATGATGTGGAAGGACCCTGACCTTGACCCTGACTTCACAAACTGCCTGACACTCTCCTCTGCCTTCAACCTGCCTTCTGATGTCCACTGTGCAGATTTATCGTGGACACACTTACTTATGTATGGGTTGCCTTTCCTGTCCCCTTGAGTTGCAACCAACTCCACAGCCATGGGTTGGGTTGGGTTTTGTTTTGTTTTCATTCTAGACTCCCCAGTGGTACAAACAGTTAATATGCTCAACTGCTAACAGAAGCATTTGTAGCTTGAGTTCACCCAGAGGTGTCTCAAAAGAAAAAATGGGCGATCTACTTAAAAAAAAATCAGCCACTGAAAACTCTAGGGAGTATGTTCTATGCCAACACACATGGGTCGACTGGATGGCAATTAGTATGGTTTTGTTTCTGTCTCTCTAAGCTTCTTTACTGGTGAAACTGTTTCAGACAGGTGTATTTTTGGTTTCTGTTTTAAGCTTTTCACACAGTTGTGATGCAAATGTCTAATGCCACACTCTGAATTAACAACACACAGTCATGTTGTCACATTCACCTCCCTCCCAAGCTGCAAACAGAATCCCTCACAGATACACACCGAAGGGAGGCACATTCCACTGCAAGCACCTGCATCATTCTCACCATAAACATTGCAATTTCTTTCTCATTGGTTCCCTTCATGTCAGTGAGAAGATGGCTTTTGTCACCTCCAGCAAGACCTTGGAGCCTGGCCTCACCCCAGTGATTGGGAGTCAGTCCCACTCAACAGTCAAGCATTCCGTGTGATTGGGAGACAGTTTTGTAGCACCACTTCTGGGTTGCTTTGAGCATTGTCACCCTGATCAGAGGTGAGCACGCTGTCACCTTGCCCAATGACTGAGAAATTGCATATAATTATCCAGGAGTAAGACCATTGCTTTATCTGGCACCATGTCAGCCCTTTTCCCTGAGACCGAAAAGACAAAATGGACCCTGAGGGATCGCTCCACCTCAACCTGACCATGCACTGCACATGAAGCCACAGATGTGGCCTGACACACCAGAACTGACACAGGATCCACGCAGCCATCATACCCTGAAACTGAGCAGTTTACAGCTCGTCGACCGGCTCCTCAAAGTATAAACTTCCTAACACATCTGCTGCCCCACGGACTGATTTCAAAGAGGCAGCCAGGCCAGGTCACATCCATTTAGTAGCAAGGTCGGAATTATTGCTCTATATGAAGACTCCTGTTGCCAACCTCGGGCAGAAGGGGACACACTTGTTTTTACAAGTCAGACTTGCATGCTGATGGTTCTGCACAGGCATGCTGATGGTTCTTGTCATTGTGACAAGATGTGTCCCTTGCCTATGGAGTTTTTTGGGGGCACACCTACTCACACACCTGAAAGGGGGTGTCAAATGGCCATGCTGCCCCTACCACAGCGTTATGAACTGCAGAGCTTCACTTACACATGACCACTCCAATTAGATTGTGGAGACAACCAGGTTGGATAAGCTGGTTGTATTTGCATGCTTTCTATTTACAGCTGGCAGATAAAAGATAACTCTGAGAGAGGGACCAGAGACACAGCTGTAATAAACTACTAGAAGGGGAACAGGAAAACCAAAAGCGTTTCTGTCTTATTTTGGAAATAATTATAAACAAAATACAAAACAGACTGGGTGGGAAAATGGTCACCAGCAGCATAAAGAGGTTCCGTTCTCCAGTCTGTGAGCTCCGATGGAAAGGGTCCTTCTCCACCTCCCCCCTAGAATGATGGCTGGACAGTGAGGGAAGACTTGTCAGAGACACATCTTGCGATTCCAGGTGGCACCTCCTGAATGAATTCAAGAGGATAGGACAAGAGGAAGAGGTGGCCCCCGCAGCAGCATCACCTTGTAGCTAAACAATGGAGAGTCCTATAAAATAAACAATATCACCCATGAGGAACATGTTTCTCTGATCATTCGCAGGAGACAAAAGGGTATCATTTGCCCAGAAACAAACTCAGAAAACAGGAAGGGGCAGGAACGAAAGGAGAATGGAAACAGGGGTCCCAGAGAAGAAGTGGCAAGAATGTTATTACATTGAGAGGATTGTACCCAAGGTCATGAAATGAACTGTGTATAAACTGTTGAATGGAAAACTAGTGTGTTCTGTAACCTTTCACCAAATCTACAATAAAATAAGTTTTAAAAAAAACTGAAACTTCAAAAGAAAGAGAGAAAAGAATTGTCTAAGTAGCTTAGTTGCCAAGGATTTCATTCTATTTGAATCAGCAATCAACACCCATGGAAGGAGCAGTTAAAAATTCAAAGTATTGCATTGGACATATCTCCACAAGACCCAAGCCATGCTCTTTTCAGTCAGCTCACTCAAACGCATGGGAAATGTGGACAGTGAATAAGGGAGTCTTAAGAACTGATGCATTTGAATTGTAGTGATGACAAAGAATACTGACTATACCATGGACTGCCAGAACAAAGGAACTGGCTTTAGAGAAATATAATTAGAAAGTTCCTTAGCCATGAAGACGGTAGGACTTCATTTTGCTTACTGTAGACCTGTCATCAAGAAAGAACAGTCACTAGAAGAAGACATCAAGGTTGGTAAAGTTGAGGATCAGCAAAAGTGAGGGACCTTGAATGGACACAGTGGTGGACTCAAAAGCGTAGTCATCCCAACCAGCTTTCTCCTAGAAACACACAGAACCCATCGAAGCCAAACCACAGCTCCTCAAGGAGAGAAAATGCAGAAAAGATGCTGTAATAACATGTTAGGGAACAGTTGGTCTGGTTTTCTTCTGGATCTTATACAAAGTCCTCATACTGGGAGAAGACAGTCTCCTGTCAGAATGCAAATCTCCCATCATTTCAGTATCTACTTTTTGTTTTTAGGTGCCGTTGAGTTGGCTCTGGTTCATAGAGACCCCATGCACAACAGAAGTTGTTACCCTTGAACCCACTGCTGTTGTCAGTGTGTCAGTCCATCTTGTTAGGGGTCTTCCTCTTTTTGGCTGATCCTCCACTTTACCAAACATAATGTCCTTCAGGGACTGGTCCCTCTTGATAATATGTCTGAAGTATGAGAGACAAAGTTTTGCCATCCTGGTTTCTAAAAAACATCCTGGCTGTACTTCTTCCAAGACAGATTGCTTTGTTCTTCTGGCAGTCCATGGTACTTTTAATATTCTTCTCCAACACCAGAACTCAAATGCACCAATTCTTCTACGATCTTCCTTATTCACTGTCCAACATTCACATGCATATGAAGCAATTAAAAATGCCACGGTGGCTCTTGAACATTTTAAAGAGGTCGTAGGCAGCAGATTTGCCTAGGGAAATAAAGTTGTTTGATTTCTTGACTGCTGCTTCCATGAGTGTTGATTGTGGATCCAAGCAAAATGAAGTCTTGGACAACTTCAATCTTTTCTCCATTTATCATGATGCTATTTATTGGTCCAGTTGTGAGGATCTTTGTTCTCTTTACATTGAGATACAATCCATACTGAAGACTGTGGTCTTTGATCTTCATCAATAAGTACTTTAAGTCTTTGCTTTCCACAAGCAAGATTGTATCATTTGCATACCACAGGTTGTTAATGAGTCTTCCTCCAATCCTGATACCATGCTCTTCTTCATATAATCCAGCTTCTCGGATTATTTGCTCAGCACATAGATTGAATAAGTATGGTGAAAGAATACAACACTGGTGCACACCTTCCCTTTAAACCTTACTAGCCCCTTATTCTGTTCAAACAGCTGCCTCTTGGTCTATGCACAGGTTCCTCAAGAGCCAAATAAAGTGTTCTGGAAAACCCATTCTTCACAGATGGAAAATGTAACCATGTTCCTGAGTACCAGCTGGCCACAGTTGGTTGTGATTAGTGGGATTCTAAGTCATGAATTCCTGAAATTTAAAGTAATAAGAATAATAGCAACAGATTCCCCTAGCTTCAGAGTTCTGATCAGAAGCTTCCTCTTCTGTGGCATGCTGACCCTCACTAGTGTGTATTTTTTTCTCCTGAGGCATTTTGGGAAGGGTTTGTTCCTCTTGATGTCTTGCTTTCTTGGTCAAATCTCCTAGTCCCTTAGATGATAGTGGCATGTGAGACCCCTCTGTCACCCCACGCCAAGTGAGTGCAGCGTGATGTAACAAGTCTTCATGCATGGGTGTAGGACAGCACCAGAGTCGGAAGGATTGTAAATGTGGACACTAGAAATGCTTAGAACCACTGCCTCCAGATCCCACTGAAGATCAGAATTGGTGATGTTCACGTCATCAGGGACAGAAGGCTGTGATGCTAAGTGTCCAGGAAAACCCAGGAAATACTGTAACCACTGGGAAGTTGTTCAATCAATAGCTGGCGACAACATGTTGTGGCATCCAGCTATTACTGTTCTCAGGTGCCTTGGAGTCGACTCTGTGTACCACAGGAGAGACTGCCCAGTCCTGCATCACCCCCACAACTTTCACGTCTGAGCCAGCTGTTGTGTCTTGTTGGGGGGCTCTTCCTCTGTTTTGCTGACTCTCTTCTTTAACAAGCAGGATGAACCCTCCTAGGACTTGTCCAAAGTCTGTTGTACGAAGTCTAGGCATCCTCGTTTCTAAGGCGATCGAAGTGCTATCTTTAAAATGACGTCCCCAAGACGTTTATTTAGGAGTCTTGGTAGCACTGCCGGTTATGCTTGGGCTGCTAACTGCAAGGTCAGCATTTTGAATCCACCAGCTATCTGCTCTGTGGGAGAAAGATGAGGCTTTCTGCTCCCCTAGATGTACAGTCTCAGAAGCCCTATACAGGGTCACTGTGAGTCAGAACAACTCAACAGCACACAGACACAACAGCAATGTGTTGCAACCAGTTGGGTCTTACAGCAGAGCCACCTCCCTGTAAGTGCGTCAATGACACTTAAGTGTCTTCTGGGAGCCAAGGGGCACTCCAGGATGTTGGTGGCACATGTAAAAGGCTTCTGGGGACCTGCTATGCCCTGTCCCCCAAGAAGGCGGGAGCCCTATCCCTGCTGGGGAACCAGGTGGCCCCACACATCTGCCCCCAGCCTCAGCATCATCCACATTCAGCTGCATCTAGTTTGGCTCAGTGATCAGAACTAGTACTGCTCAGAAACTTGATTCCTTTTCTGGTGTTTGACTAACACTGTGTTTAGGGTGGGACAACCAATGCAGGAGTCACATCAGAGCCTTAGTCAATTACAATAGAAATGATTACAATGATCCCATTGGGCTGGGTCAGAACAGAGCCCGATTTGATGCAGAAATCTACTTACAAAGGATGACTGGTGTGGTGCTGTGAGTTAATGAGCTGCACTGCAAAATCCGTTTGAACTGTAAGGTTGGTGGTTCCAGCTCACCAGCTGCTCCTTGGAAACCCTATACAGGGTCACTATGGATTAGAACCGACTCAACGGTACTTAACAACTTACAAAGGTGTTGGAAAACTAGAAGGTAGAGACAGGGTAGCAGGCACTCAGAATTGGCCAGTGTGACACCGTGTCCACCCCTGGAGAGACCTCAAGAAGGACGGAGTGATACTCAATGCTGGTTTCAGGGTTGTCTGATGGAACTAGGGCTCGGAAAAGTCACTGCTATTGTAGCATCCTGGCTCCTTTCACCTGGGAGAAAAGGTGGGAGCAGAGAAGACGGGCCCATTCTTTGAGACCGATGTCAGAGTTTCCATGTGATGCAATGCTCTTGTACCCACAGCTGTATCTCCTACTCCTCCAGCTCACACCTCTGACCAGGAAGCTCCGACTCCACTCCACGCTGGGTGTCTAATAAACCAGTTACGAGGGGCCATGTTGTAAGTCTCGCATCTTCAAAAGGACTCTGATTGTCAGACTGCCTCTCTTTAAAGTACTGACACACTTTACAGTGAGAGGCAGGGAAAAAGGCCTTTGTGCTGATCAATGGAATTTTTTTTTTCTTAAAAAGTGTGAACATTCAAAAAGGAAACAGTTGACAAGTAATTTGGGAAAAGGATGTGCACAATATTCTTATGAGCCAATACTTCTTACGGGCTTCACCTCCATGCACACATGACTTACACAGAGAGAGCGCAAGAGACAAGAACTAACATCATTCTATTTGGAAGATGCCTGATATAAACCATATTTGAAAATAGAACTCAGTATCTACAGCAAACTGATGATTCCAGAGTTTGTTGTTATCATTGCTATTGTTTAATTTCGTTTGGTTTCCTCAATCTAGAAGACTCCCCCTTGATGCTCCATTTATTTTTCTTTCAACCACTCTTCATGCATTACTTCCTCAAAGTTAAATGATGAGGATCCTGTGTGTCTTGCCTTCTCTCAGCCCCCCAGACAATTTTTAACTCTTTGTATATAACTTGCAGAGAGAGCAGGCTCCTGAGCCCGGAGAGCTGAGCTGGGAAAGTCCATAGTGGCCTGTCCATGGTTGGGACCCTTGGCAGAATCTTATAGAAGAGTTCCCTCCACCATCCTCACTGTGGTTGGTGCTCATCATGGTACAGAAAGGTCTCCTCGGCTCTGAGGGAGGAGGGGCCTGCCAACCCCTGCACCCAGAAATCCTGACAACTCAGGCAGCCACTGGCAACCCACAGGGGCGATGTCTTCCCCTCAGACAGGGTGTTCTACCTGGGTACACCCACCCTGGTAAGAGCAGAAGAGTTCGTTTTCCTGTCATCCCGAGATTGGAACCAGCATGCACTCACTGAGATATTTTGGAAGGCAAGACTTAAAGTGTTCAAGAGCTTCTCAAAATTGTCTTCATTTCCCTTCCTCCATTATCCTGACCTGGGGGTTCCTGTCACAGCTGATCCATGGGAAACTGGGAAATTGTTGGAGCAGATTAAACACCCCAAACATCCATCTGTTTTCAAGAGGGGGTTGCTGGGCCTCAGTGGCAGCAAAGGGCTCCTGTAATCTTCTGAGTTGCCATGTGTAGGAAACCTTGGGATAGATGCATTTTTTAAAAGTTCCCTCTGTTGAATGAGTAGGAAATGTCGAATATTGAGGGAACAGTGACTGTAACAAGGCACGGACCGATGGTGTCATCAAAAACACAGAAAACTGTGATGCCTACATCCCTCTTCATGCTGGTGTGGACTGGGCCCCTTCAGACGAATCTCCTGCACTCGTTCCTGGCCATCCAGCATGGACCCCTCATTTGTTACAAAATAAAAGTCTCCTTAATATTTTTTATCCGTTTACATCACAGCTGCAGTAATGACACCCTCAGGAACAACCCTTCCAGAGTGGAGGTTTTTAACATGGCCGGCACCTTGTATAATTTTGTGAAGGCTGAAATGAACTTTTGTGTGTGCTGGAGGGTTGTTGTTGTTAAGTGCCATCAAGTCAGTTCTGACTCATAGCAACCCTGTATAGGGTTTCTGAGGAACAGCTGGGGCGGGGATGAGGGGGACAAATTTTAGACTTTGAAGCCCACTTAGCCTTTAGTCTTATTCGGCCACAATCTATAGTTGTGACATTTCTCAGACACTCTGACGTGTCCCAGGCACTGTGTGAGGCTCCCAGGAAGAATACCATCTTGGCAATGAGTCAGGTGTGAGCTCCGGGTGTGAACAGACGCAGCTAGGTATGAATGCCAGTGTAAGTACCAGGTGTGAGCAGGTGCAGTCAAGTGTGACCACAAGGTATGAGCAAGTACAACCAGATTAAGCACCAGGTGTTAACAGGTACAGTCAGGTATGAATGTCAGGTGTGAGCAGGTGCAACCAGGTGTAAATTGCAGTGATGAGCAGTCATAGCCAGGTATGAACACCAAGTGTGAGCAGGGATAGCCAGGTATAACTGCCCATCTCTGACACATGGTGTGAGGTGTATAAACCCTTCAGTATCCTCGACCCCTACATTTTCAATTTACCTTCCACTGTCGAGTCAGGGTTCTCATGGTGACCCAGTGCACAATGGGTTAAAATGTCACTCTCTCCAGCAACATCCCCAATCCCGAGCACAGGGATTGGTGGAAGATCAGACTAGTGAGATACAGGGTTTTCATTGGCTGATTTTCAGAAGATCTCCAGGTCTTTCTTCCTAGCTGTCTTACACTGAAATTTCCAGTGAAACTTGTTCAGCTCCGTAACAACACACCAGCCTCCACTGTCAGATGATATGGCTGTACATGAAGTGCCCTGACCAGGAATTGAACCCGAGTCTCCCCCAGGAAGGGGAGAATTCTACCACCAAATTCCCACTACCCTCACACGCTACCCAGTATGGAATCTTAAAAGAAATCTTTCCTACCAATACGTACCATATAACACACCATCCTGGGGGAAAATCAAATCAAATCAAGGTTTTCCGGAGTTTCCATAGATCTTCTGCCACGGACTTGTTTTCATGAGTCTGATTGCTTTCCGGGGACAGGGATGCTTGGGCTTCTCCTGGGATTGACATGCTAAGTGGTTTCTCAGTGTCGCTGCGGCCTCTTTGAGCATCTCCTTGGCGAGTTTTTCTGGAGCATTTTAAGGGCATCACAAATGATGTGTTTTGACACCTGTCACCTTGAGACAGCCTGGGCCTTCTTAGCTCCTGCCCGAAAATCTTGTTAAGTGCTGGGGACAGCCTGCTTTTCATCCAGGGGCCGACTGCCATGCTCGGGTGTCACCCAGAGTCCCCACCTGGGCACTTCCTGGCTCCTTGGGCAGATGAGTCTTGCCACTCTGAAGCCCCTATGCCCACCAGCAACTCACAGACCCTCTCCCACCCCAGTCGATCAGAGCCTGGCTGTCAAATGTGTACATCAGATGTCCCCTTCCTGTGTCTTTGTTTTAGAAAAATGTACGCTGAAGAGGACTTCTGGTTTCACCCTGCTCTGGAAAACTAGGAGAAAGAGTAGGAAGAGTGGAGCATGGAAACAAGGCAAATAAAACCACGACCAAGCCCTTCTGCAACCCTGAAGACAAGATGCTAAAATACCAAACCCATGGCCTTCGAGTCAATTCTGACTCATGATCACCTTACGGTACAATGTAGAACTGCCCCCATAGAGTTTCCAAAACTACACACCTGGACAGGAGCAGGCTGCCCCACCTTCCTCCCACGGAGCAGCTGGTGGACGCCCACCAGCAACATTTCCTTTACCAGCCCAGCTTTTGGCCATTGTCCCACCAGGACTCCTGAAGACAACAATTACTGAACATCGGGGGGCGGTGGAAACAAGTAATAATAATAAATGAATCGCTTCTGCAAAGATGCTGTCAGGGGGCCAGTGTCATCATGAAAGAAAATGAGCCAGCCATGTAGGAAAAATGAACAAGGGATGAAAACATTCCTTTGCATCATGAATGAAATGTTTTTGAAATTTCGCTTGCTTTCCTTCTCCACATCATTTGTCAGACTCTCCTACCCAAGAACTTCCTGAGTCCTTTATTAAAAAGGGGTGAAGGAACAAAAAGCAAAGAACGACAGAGCTCCGATATGGAAAGGCACACACAGTGCATGAAACAAATCAAAATAAATCTGTCACGTTATTATATTTACTTCTCTGTCCCTCTCTGCTGGCTGGCTGGCCTGTAAATCACCAGGGCGCCTGGGCAGGTGCGAGCACAGGTAACATATCCAGAGATTTCAAACATAAATATGGAGGTGGAGTAGAGGGCTTGCAGCCTGTAATGCATCCCCTTCCTTGATAAGTTAATATGTCCTCGTAGCATAAGGCATCGGGTGAGCTTGACATTTGAATCATTTATGGCTTGGGGGGGAAATGGCAGCAGTCTTATTTTTTTTCTGGAACCGAAACCACACGTCTCTATAAGCAATGAGAGTAGTGTTGATAATGCTCTAGAGCTTTTCCATTCCAGCCATAAACTGCATGTTTGGGAGCCAGGCCATTGCTGCTAGGGAGTTATTATACGACTGAGTTCCAACTGGAGAACGCCCACCATCCCAGCAAAGCTCAAGGCTGCGGGCTCCCCATCCCACACTGGGAGGCTTCACAGGACGTGGCCATCTGAAAACATGGCCCTCAGGTGGCCCCAGCCAGGGCGGGTCAGGACAGTCACTGAGATATGTAAGAGATATGCTCTTCATGTAGTTCCCACAGCTGAACAAAATGCACTCCGCACTGGCATCTAGCAAGGATACTTGCAGAGGCTGAATTCTTCCGTAGTTGTTATTGGGTACCATCAAGTTGATTCCGACTCTTAGTGACCTTACACATAGGACAGCATAGAATGGACCCACAGGGTTCCCTCGGCTGAAGTCTTTGTGGACACACATCTCCAGGCTCATTCTCCCTTGGATCTGCTGGTGAATTTCAACTACTGACTTTCCAGTTAGGAGCTGAACCATCCGAGTTCCTTTGGATTGCTCTGTTGTTGTCGTCATCAAGTGCCGCTGAGTCGGGTCCAACTCGTAGCGACTCTGTATAGAGTTTCCAAGGAGCAGCTGGTGAGTTTGAACCACCACCTTGCAGTTCAAATTGACCCTGTGGTCCAGTGCTTATCCTACAGCGCCACACCAGACCCTGAAGATTGATAGACAGATGTGTGGGTTCTGAGCTCAAGCTGTACATTTCAGACAGGAACAGCATAGTCATCTTAACATCTGGGGCCTTTTGTGCTTCTATTTCTCGTGCCTGAATCCCCAGCTGTGTCTCTACCCACTCTCCCTCCAACATGTTGTTGTTAAGCGCTGTCAAGTCGGTTCCGACCCATAGCAACCTTGTATAGGGTTTCTGAGGAGCAGCTGGTGAGCTTGAACCGCCGACCTGCCCTCCAACATGGGGACCCAGAAATGAGACGAGCCCCTCCCCAAGTGTGTCTCTCCTGTGCACAAGCCATGGCAGGACTGTCTGGAAGACCAGTGGGGTTGTTTCAGGTCTCAGGGTTCTGTGGGGAGCCTGTGTTGCAGCCCCCCTGACTTGGTTCTCAAGTGAAACTGAGGCACCCTGACTCCCAGGCTATCTGCTATTAGATGCCAAGGAAGTCAACACGCAGAAAATATGAGTGTGAGATCACCAAGCCATCTGTTCCAAACGCCCTTTCTAGATGTCCTCATTAGGGTCTACCTGCTTCCCTGGGGACAGAGGGCACCCCTTATTTTCCTCAGTGTAGTCTCATCTGTCCCCAAAACCTGTGATACATACTTCCCACCAGGCTCAGACTCAGGCACATACTCTGTAGGTTTTCTCTCCTCTAAACATCTTGGGAATCCATCTCCTCACCTCACTGCCTTTCTCCCTCAACTTCTTCATCTGATGTTCCCCCCAAGCACCTTGGTGCTGGGCCCTGAGGTTCACCATAACCTAGTGCTGAGTCCCACAGTTCACCATGACCCTAGTGCTGAGTCCTGAGGTTCACCATGACCCTAGTGCTGGGCCCCGAGGTTCACCATGACTCTAGTGCTGGGCCCCGAGGTTCACCAGGACCCTAGTGCTGGGCCCCGAAGTTCACCAGGACCCTAGTGCTGGGCCCCGAAGTTCACCAGGACCCTAGTGTTGGGCCCCAGGTTCACCACGACCCTAGTGCTGGGCCTCGAGGTTCACTATGAGTCTAGTGGTGGGCCCAAGGTTCACCATGTACCTCAGTGCTAGCTTCGGACTTGTCACAGCCTAACTTACTCCACAGAGACATCACATGGCCATAGCACTCATCCACTCAAATATCAGATGTACCCCATATTTGAAACACCTCTTCAAATACTACCTGTCTTCTGTAGGAATCTCCTGGTTGTTGCCTTACCTACAGATCTTAGGCTTGACAGCCTCCTACAATACTATGAGCTGATTCCTTAGGCTACATTCATTTCATTTGTTCTGTTTTTCCAGGGACCCCTGACACCCTCTGCTACCTATCCTGTGTCTATTCTCTTACTGCAAAGAACGGACCATCCACCCACCAAGGCCTGGGCCCTCTTCTCCTCACAAGTCTCCTTGGGTTACAGCCCCATTGTCACTGATCCAAGGCACTCATCGTCCTCTTGTTTCTTCACTTCTAGTCCAACTCTCTCCAGTCCACTGCAGACAGAGTTCTCTCGTTACACACAAATCCAATCTTCTCATTTCCCTGAAAACCATCTTCAAAGCTTCTGAATGGAAGAGCAGCCTCCTGGGTTTCCTAAGCCCACAATGGTCTGCCCAGATCCATCTTCTCTAGACTTGCTTCTCACAGCTCCACCTCTTCATAGTCTAGTTCTGACCAGGTGTCACTATCCCACCTTCCCCAGCAGCTCCCACCTTCTCAAGACAAGCAACTTCTCCTTGTCCAAGTTCCTCCAAGAACCAATCTCTGAGATGCAAAAGGAAATTCCAAAGGGCCAGGGATAGACTCCAACACAAGGCTTTGCCTGCAGTATTAGGACTGTGCACTCACTGTCCGGGTCTCCCATTGTACTACACAGAGATGGGGAGGCGGTCACATATGTCCTTGAGCTTCACTGGGCCTGCACAGTGCCTGACTTGTAGGAGGTACTCAGATGATGTTTGTAAACTGAAGTTAACTGAAGGAAACAAAGAGTGCCTCTCTCATGGTTTGCAATCAAGTCTCAATCTCCACAACAAGATTTCTCTGGGAATAGGGACTTCCTGGCTGAGACCAATGGGTCAAGAGTTAATTGCCTTCAAAACTGATTTCTGAAGCTTGCAGCTTGGGAAACATACTTAACTACCCTGTTCTTCTTTTCCCAGCCAACCCCACTGGAGGGGTGATAAAGGACGGTCATAATGAAGACATGCTGGAAAGGTAGATGGGACCCACATTTTGTTTTCAATATTTGATCTGCTCTTTAGCCTTTTGAAATCTGACAAGGTAAACATAGTATCACATGTCTATCACATGTTTGTCTTCAAATTATTTCAGAGAGAGCAAAGTACAACATTTTTGGATCTGCCTTACCTCTGAGCAGCCCTTTACCTAACTAAGACCCATAAAACCACTGTGAGTTAGATGAAATGAGTTAAAAGTCAGACGTAATTCACTGGAAGCCAGGGGACCACATCTCAAAAACCACCTTCAAAATTAAGAGTTTCCATAAAGCGGTTCGTTGTTGAATGGGGCCATGGAGACTGAACTGGGCCCTCTCCCTATTATCCAGTGAGCCCTCCCCAGCTCAAACACAACAGCTGACAGCAATGATTTGTCTTCAAGTCTGTCTCCTCCCCCTCTCCATCTTCTTGTCCATCCATAGCCAGTGCACGGTCCTTCGTTCTATATGTTCTATATGTTCCTGGAGGGATTCCTGGTGCAGCACTACACAATAAAGCACTGGACCACAAGGTCAGTTCGAACTGCTAGGTCGGTGGTTCAAATTCACTGGCTGCTTCTCAGAAACCCTATACAGGGTCCCTGTGAGTCGCAATCAACTCAACGGCACTTAACAACAACAAATGCCAGTTACCAGTTGCCATTGAGTCGGCTCCGATTTCTGGCAACCCACGTGCATCAGAGCAGAAGGTGTTCCCTAGGGTTTTCAATGGCTGGTTTGGGGAGTAGATCACCCGGTCTTTCTTCTAGGTGCCTCAGGGTGGACTCAGGCTGCCAACATTTTGGTGAGCTTTGGAGACTTAACATTTGCAGCATAGGAGAGGGGCCCAGTAAAGAAGCAGGCCATGTGAGCACAATGTTTCAGATGGCCAAAAGATTCCTCCATTTTCAAAGGTGTCCTAGACTCCAGAAACAAGCAGGAGCCCCATCCCACAGCTTTACAAAAATCTGCACAGTCATGGAGCTCTGGTAGCGTAGTGGTTAACGAATCGGGCTGTGAACCTTAAGGTCAGCGGTTCGAAACTACCAGCTGCTCCGCGGGAGAAAGATGAGGCTTTCTACTCCCGTAAAGATTTACACCCTCGGAAACCCTATACAGGGTCGCTATGGGTCGGAGCCGACTTGATGGCACACAACAACAACACAACAACATGGTGTTCAGAGGAAGGAGGGGAGACACGTTCCGGGTAAGCATCACCATTCCTCCTAAGGGTACAGTGCTTTTGTCTTGAGTCTTCAGGATCACAGTCAAGACCACATTTACAGAGCAAGGCTCTCCCATACGACGTGTCACAGGCAGATGCTAGCGAAACACACAGCACTCAGCTCATAAAATGCAAAGTTCAGTTACGCACACGCCTGCAAAGACGTTTATCAATAAGTTATGGAGAGCAAAACAACATGACACAGGGCAGGCAGACCAAAAGAAAAGCTGGATTTGACACGCCAGACCATGGGAGCCACAAGGAAAAGAAACAAAGTCCAAGAGGGGTGGTCCAGCCCAAGCACCCAAGACTTTCTGGAGTTAGCAGAACTCCACATTTCTCCCACAGCAACAAGGCTGTCTGCACACACAACTGAAGCACAGAGACCAGCACACACATGTGAAAAGATACATACCAAAACACCAGACACAGACGCTGAAGAAAGAAACAGGAACCTTCCCACAAGCCGACACAGAGAGAGAGCCGTCCCCTGGAGCCAGAGCCCAGAATTCCAACTTCCAGCTTCCTCTACTGTAAGGGAGTAAATTTCCGTTTGTTAAAAACCATCCACTTGAGACATTTTTGATACCACAGTTCCTCGTAACTAAAGCTCCAGCCCAAGAATGGAGCCACACGTGGTTTCTAAGATCTTGATGGTTAGCAAACTGCCACATGTGCTGGTGGGTTCAAACCGCTGACCCTTTAGCAGCCGAGCCTTTTAACCACTACACTCCCAGGGCTCCACATAGAGCTTGTTTTTGAACTTTCTATTGTGAATGGAGAGAAGTTCACAGAGCGGATCTTCACTTTTACAGTCAACAGACCCTACACTTCATTTCATCTCAGTGACTGCAACCCCGCCGTGGAACATCCCTCACCTCACTGTCCTATGTTTCTTGTTTCCATTCCTTCGTCTTTCCCGACCCTTCTGCACTTTGTCCTTACGTTAAATGCTGCCCTTTGGTCTTGCATGGTTGACCATTCTATGGTGTGCATGCCTCGCTGGTGGTGTTGCCCCCGCTACGGTTCTATTGTTAGGTTGAAAATTGAGTCACGGGGGTGAGTTCCTTTCCAGACCTGAAGGGTGACCAAGGGCCGTAGTCTCGGGGTTCCTTCCACCTGTCTCTATCTGTCCAGGAAGCATGGTCTACTTTATGACTGTGAGTTTTGTTCCAGGTTTTGCAAAGCTGTATGGATTTCATATCTCTCATTAGGTAATACATGTGACTACATATCTTTCTTTATTATGCCAGTGACAGAGTAGTTCGGGGTCAACACAAACTCGAGCAGGACCCTGGAGTCATGACTCCATATAATACCAGCAGTTCCCACCCTCCATCATGCAAAACCATTAAAATAAGTGCAAATAACAGATACGGAAATAGCTAGCTAAGTAATCTTGGGTATGCTAGTAAGCAATTATTATCCCCTGCTTTCAAAATAGCTGATAATTAAAGTAAATGTGACCTTGTGTCTTCAAATAAATCTGATGTCCACAGAGAACTGGCCTGAACAAATACACTTTTCAGAAATTCTCTTAAAATTATAGCTAGGGTCCCCAGACAGAATGAAATGCCATATAAGAGGAAACAAAGAGACTATTCTTACATTTTTCTTGGTTTGCATAAAAAATTAAAATCACCAAAAAGCTGTTTCAATTTGTCATTTCTGACACAGGAAACCTGAAACAGTGAACATACCATCAAGGAATGATCATTTCCTATTTCATACTGAGAGGAAGCAAAATTCTTTCGATTGGGAAAATGTCTGATAGTAAGAGTATAACATTTAAGCATTTAATATTAAAACACAAACATGAGTAAGAGTTGCTTGTCTTATATTTTTTCCTAATTAAATCTGAGATGTTAGAAAAATGGATTTTTAAAGAAAATGTGAGAAACATTGTCGATACCAACAAACGCTCAAGAAATGCAATCTGTACTCAGTGAGACTAAGGTTTCTTGATTTGATTTTGCAAAATCGGGCCCCCAACCCCATAGGCATGGGCAAACATGCCTCATGGCTGGTCCACCAAGAGTTCTATTCCCTTGTCTCAAAAAGGCCCCTCCCCTTCCCCTTTTCTGACCCAACAGCACTTAACAACAACAACTTCCCCTAAAGGAGCTCTGGTAGCGTAGTGGTTACGAATCGGGCTGTGAACCGCAAGGTGAGCAGTTCGAAACTACCAGTGGTTCCGCGGGAGAAAGATGAGGTGTTCTGCTCCCGTAAAGATTTACAGCCTCGGAAACCCTGTGCAGGGTCACTATGAGTCGGAACCAACTCCACGGCACTTAGCAACAACAACAACATGGAGTGTATGGTTGCTGTGGGTTAATGCACCAGACTGCAAAGCAGTTTGAACTGCAAGGTCAACAGTTCAAGTTTACCAGTTGCTCCTCAGAAACCCTGTACAGGGTTGCTATGGGTTGGAACCCACTCGATGGCACTTAACAACAGCAACATGGAGTTTACAATCTACCCGGAACACCCCATTTTCCCTGTCCCCAGTTCTGCAGTCTGGCACCACAAGCACCCATGGTCTCCAGTTTGTTGACTGCACCATGGATTTTGAGACTTGCCAGCCTCTACAAACAACTGTGTGAGCCATTTCCTTGAGGTAACTAGCTCTCTGTGTGTGTCTCTCTCTCCTTCTTTCCCTCCATCCTAGCTTCCTGCTCTCTCTCCCTCTCTTTCCAGGCATATGTACATACAGAGGCAGGTTCCACTCCAGACCACCACAATAAAGCAAGTCACACAAATGTTTCGGTTTCCAGGTGCAGATAAAAGTTATGCTGACAGCAGACTGCAGCACTCTAGGAGGTGAGCAACAGCACGACGCAGAGTGTGACTATTGAAAGAACTCCAAAATGGGACGCAGAGACGCAAAGAGTGCACATGCTGTCGGGAAACTGGCATCAGGAGACATGGTTAGGGTACTGACCGACCTCGCAGTTTCTATAAAACACAATCTCTTCAAAACACAACACAGTGAAACACATTCAAATAAGGGCTGCCTGCATGTGTGTTTGAGTATTCTAAAAAAATTGTGGGAAAGTGGAATTAAAAGGAAATGGAAGAAGAAAAAATAAAGATAATGGAATCTTCCATGAACTTTTAAACTTTTTTAAGTCCTCTCACATATGTATATACATACACCAGTTGCTGGAGAAGGAGATCATGTTTGGTAAGGTGGAGGGTATGAGAAAAAGAGGAAGACCACCAGCAAGATGGACTGGCAAAATGACAGCATCAATGGGCTCAAGCATGGCACCAATAGTGAGGTTGGTCCAGGATTGGGCAGTGTTTCATTCTGTTGTGCATAGGGTTGCTATGAGTCGGTACCCACTCAATGGCACCTATAAACAACAACAACATATACACATATAGCAGGAGATAGAGTCTTCGTGCTGTGGGTTAATGCACTGGACTGCAAAGTTGGCTTGAACTGCTAGGTTGGCGGTTCAAGCTCAACAAACCACTCCTGGGAAATCCTATGAAGGGGTTCTATGGATCGGTACTAATTCAACAGCACTTAACAACAACATATATATATATATAATGTGCTTGTGTTTGGGTGTATGGGGAGCTCTGGTACTGTGTAGTGGTTATGAGTCAGGCTGCTAACCTCAAGGTCAGCAGTTCAAAACTACCAGCTGTTCTACAGGAGAAAGATGCGGCTTTCTGCTTCTATTAAGATTTATAGCCTCAGAAACCCCATACAGAGTCGCTATGAGTTGGAACCAACTTCACGGCACACCACCACCACTATATACACTCACACACTCCACTGGTTTGGTTCCTCTAGAGAATCCACACTAAAACAGAGGGAAACCCACACTAAAACAGAGGGAGAAATACCCAGCCATCACGCTGGGTCAAGGGTATGACCTGAATCCACTGGTTAGACCAGAAAACCCACTAGTTCCTAGGGCACTGGGTAAAGAACTTGTAAGGTCTGACCATAGTCACGAGGAGTAACTAGATCTACAATTCTGAATAAACTACACCTGGAGAAACCCGATTAGAATTATGTTGGAGGTTCATTTATTTTCATATTTGAAATGAAGGGATAGGGGTAAGTGTTCACACTTTGTAGTTAAATTTGCTTTTTCTCAAGTAAATGATTTCATGAAATTCTCACATAAGATGAATGGCTATCGAGCTGTCGTGGTGAGGGGTAGATGGAACCAAGCCCACTGCCATGAAACTGGTTCTGACTCTTAGCTGCCCAGTTGTTGTTGTTAAGTGCCGTCGAGTTGGTTCTGACCCATAGCGACCCTGTACAGGGTTTCCGAGGGTGTAAATCTTTACAGGAGTAGAAAGCCTCATCTTTCTCCCGTGGAGCGACTGGTAGTTTCGAACCACTGCCCGGTAGGACAGAGGAAAACTGCTCCACGAGGTTTCTGAGGCCTTGACTGGGGCACAGTCTTATCTTTCTCCCATAGAACTGTAGGTGGGTTCTAACTGCTGACCTTGCAGTCAGCAGCCCAATGCCTAACCCATAGCACCACCACACTGTGAAAGCTCACACAAGAGACTAGCTTTGGTACGTTTACAGGGTGGACTTATAGCGTCCTCAGGCCCAGAATGAAAACTCCCCAAGTCCCCCGCTGGAAAAACAGGAAGTTGTCCAAGGGCCGAGAACAAGTCCCAATATCAAGACAAAGCATCAAAGACCTAAAATTGATTTGAAGAAACTGACTTGGATGCAGTAAAATCCCCATGGGCTCTCAAGTAGGCTCGGGTCACCTACTCCTCCCTCCTCGAGTCAATTCTCAGAGAGTACCACTCCCCAGAAGACAGAATCTCTGTGGTATCACCCATCTCAGCACATGAGAAACACCCCAAATCTCAGCACATGAGAAACACCCCAAGTGACAACATGGTTCCCCTCAGCTCCAAGTGAATGACTCGGGAGGGATTCAGAGAGAATCCCAGATCCATGGATCATTCATCACCCAGTTTCTATGTGTGTGTGCTTTTCGGCATCTAGGAGACTGTAAACAAAGGCATTGCCCTATCTAACTTTTGCATACACGCTTCTCAAACATTGAAAGAAGTTACTGCTTTCACCAGCCCCAAGCCCCAAGGACCCATTTGACGAGCACATTATATTTAATAATTGTGAACCTTTGATGAAAAGCTCTTTCCCTGAAGGAAAGGAGATAATGGGAGAGAGCTTTCTATTTGTAAAGTCGGCTCCTATGAGACCCGGTCAGAAAGGGATAGAGCTGTGGTACCGTCTACCGTGATGGGGGTGTTTGGTCATCCTGCCTTCTCCAGGAGTGCTGGTGGTGTGATGGTTTAAGCTTGGGATGTTACCCAAGAGGTCAGTGGTTCAAGCCCACAGAGGAGGCAGTCTGTTCCTATAAAGATTTACGGCCTTAGACACCTATGGCAGAGTTCTATTCTGTCTTATAGTCTCACTATGAATCAGAATTCACACAACTGCAGTGGGCTAAGTTTTCTGTGGGTGGGGAGATGTTCTGTGGGTGGAGAGATGTCTGAAGGGGAGGGTGGAGGCCGGACAGTCACCGTCCTGCCCCACCCGGTGGTCTGCTTTCTGCTTCTTGCTGTCTGAAGCTACTGTTGTTGTTGTTAAGTGCCCTTGAGTCGGTTCCAACCCATAGTCACCCTGTATAGAGTTTTCGAGGAGCAGCTGGTGAGCTTGAACTGCTGACCTTGCAGTTCAAACTGACTTTGCAGTCCAGCACATTAACCCACAGCACCACACAGGACTTCTCCGAGGCCACTAGCCCTGACAATCTGGTAGGCGTGCTCACATTTTCCTATACGAATTCCCTCATTGTGACCTTAGTGACGGTGCCAGTGTCTGCCTTTCTAAAAAACCGATGGCAACTCCAGAGGCAAGATGTTTTCTCGTTACATGATTCCAACTATTTATTCTCTTCCAGTTCCCCCACTGCGTCTGCCCCACTGGCCCACGGTCCCTCCTAAGCTCTGCCCCTTCTGTGCCAAGAAGTGGATCCTCTTCCCGCACACGTCCTTAAAGAGACTTGCTCTCAGCCTTGGCTCTCTGGAAAGGGAGGCACTCATTTGCACCAACAATTTCCAACCAGGGTTTTCAAAATCTCCAATGCATTTGTTTCTTGGAACGTAGTATCTACTTTCCCAGCTGAAATATGCTACACATGTGTGACCTCTGTCTTATTTCTTGGAAACAAATTAAGTTGCTCCAGGGCATCAGTAGAAATCGAGGGTCATGCGACCTTCCTCTGGTGATGGGAGATGGACGTGCCGTCCACTTAGCCAATACACTCCACTTGTACACGGATGGTGTCCCATGGTACCAGCTTCTGAACTAGAAACTCAGAAGACCTCACTCTGGAGGAGCCCTCACATGGAAGAGGAGAATGTGGTCATGTGTCCATCTCCACGTCAACCTGGTGGGGCACTCTAGACACCTGAGTCCACCTGTCCGTCGTCCATACTCCCTGACCAGACATATCTGAAGGTCCAGCGGCCCAGGACCCAGATTGACCTCCCCCTAATAGTTCCTGCCTGGTGTGCATCTCAGTCGTGGCTGTGTGTGTCTGTAACCGGCCTGGGATAGTAACAGCAGACAACAAACAGACCCACACCAGGGGCTCTTGTGCTGCTTGTGACTCACAGTGACCCCATGTGCACAGAGTCAAACTGGACTCCATAGGGTTCTCATGACTTTCAGAAGCATATCGCCAGACCTGTCTTCCTAGGTACCTCTGTTTGGATTCGAACAGCCAACCCTTCAGTTAGTCATCAAGCACTTAGCTGTGTCACTCAGGGACTCTGGGATGTTGGTAAACCACAACCAAACCTAGTCCACTGTCATCAAGTCAATTCCAACTACAGCAACTCATTCAGACAAAGTAGGACTGTCCCATCGAGTTTGCAAGAGTCTAATTTATACAGAAGCAGCCTGCCTCGTCTTTCTCCCATGTGCGAGCAGCTGGTGGGTTCAAACTGTCAACCTTGCAGTAAACAGCTGAGAACTTAGCCACTACACCACAACCACAAGGTGGGGGTGGGGGGTGCTTATTAATTCCAGCTCCCTCTTCTTACCTGGGATTAAGGTTCAGGTAGAAGCAGTGCTTGCTTTTCAACTTCAGTTCAGTTTCTCCAAATGCCTGATGAACATTAACGTATATTACACGTGACATTCATCTGCTTTGGAACAACGATTCAAATTGAAAGCTCTCACCTCAAACATAAACAACTGTAGAATAGGTTTCCCTGGGAGTCTTCAGAGAAATTATCTGATTTTGTCGCAGCAACCATGGATTTAAGATAATACTGGGTTCGAAGCATAGCCAATCAGAAGACTCTCCTGACATACGTTAAACATCTTTACTCCCTAAAACAGAATTATGTGTGATGCGGAAATGTACTGGAGCAAAATTATTCCTGAATGTAACAATGACAATGCAATTTCCTGGATTTACAGTGGGCACTTTGGGACATGCAGAAGTGGCCTAAAATGTTAATGTGCGTCCCAAAGTGCTCCAGTTTAATGTTCGGTGAGTTTATAATCGAGTGCACTGTGGTGACTTACAGAAATATCTCATCGTTCCAAGCCCCTATCCATATGAAAGCGCTTGCTTTTCTGAGCGAAGATGCTCTCTTGACAAAAATATTAAATGGAACATGTTTGGAACTTTCTAAATAGAATCACTTTAGAAATTCACAGTTCTCACATTAGCACAACAGGAAAAATAACATGAAGAAACCCATCACCATTCTGGGCAAAGGGTCCACTGAAAGTTGGTTGAGCAAGCAGAAATCTGCCTCTCTCTGAAGTTGCCTCTTTCTATACAACATGGTTGTCAAAACACCAACAAGACACAGGGAACCCAGGAGCATGACAGTCCTGGTGTGGCATGGGATGACAAAGCACTCAACTGCAAGGTCAGTTTAAACCGTAAGGTCGGCAATTCAAAGACTCCAGCGGCTCATGGGAAACCTTATACAGGGTGGCTGTGAGTCGGAACCAGCTTGTCAGCACTTCAGAACTAGTGTTACTAAAACAGAAATACCACAAACAGGGTTACAGGAAACAGAAATGTATCCCCTCATGGTTACGGAGGCTAGAAATCTGAATTCAGGCTCTCGGGGAAGGCTCTTTCTCTGTGTACGTTCTGGGAGACGCTTTGCTATCAATCCTTCCTGGGACTTGAAGGTTCCCAGCACGGGGACCCCAGATCCAAAGGACACACTGCACTCCTGGCTTGTCTGTCTCAGTGGAAGGAGATTCCTCTGAGCTCTGCTCACCTGTTCAATCTCTTTTATATCCCGGAAGAAACTGGCTCACGGCACAGTCTAGTTCTGTAGACTTGTCTCCAGCCTCGTTCACATCTAGTCCTGCCTCATTCAGATCACAGAGGTAAGGATTTGCCGAGGTGACACCTACTGGAAAGGGGGGGGACACACAATTCAATCTTTAACTGGGAGGAAGGATGAAAAAAACCAACGAAACAGAGAGAAATTAACTCAGGGGCAGCTATGGAAACTGGCAAGGTTAGCGTCACGCAGCCACATGGAAACTTCTAGCCATCAGATGTAATTGTCCATATTGGAAAGGTTGGGGCAAATACAGGGATTGTCACAATAATATAGTGGAAACCACTGCTTAAATTGGATATGCCAGGCAAGACTCCTGCCACCTATTTCTCAGAATGACAAGATGCTACTTTTTTAGAAAAAAGAAAAACAGTCCTGTGTTTGGCCATTACTAGTCATCTCTTGCCTTGGTGCCACTCTCCTCTCTCCCCCAAAAAACAAACATTGCCAATGGGTTCATTTAGATTCAGGGCAACCGCATGTGTTAGTTACAGTGTAGAACTACCCCACAGCGTTTCCAAGTCTGTCACATCTTTCTCCAGTGGAGTGGCTGATGGGTTTGAACCGCTGACCTATCAGCAAACCAGTGCTTAATCCAGGGCTCCTTCCTGCCTTCCCAGGCTCCCCTAAATCCCCCCCACGCCCATGCAGCTCATGCCATGACCCCATGAGGAAATACTGGGTACACCATGCTTGTGCCTCTTCCCTCGGGCATGTTAAATCCCTTCTCTACCAAAGGTGGTGGTCCCTGAGATCCCAGAGTTGAAAAGCTGGACTGCAGACCTTCTGGTTTCTCAAGATGACCAACACTGCCATCCATGGAAACGTCCCGAGAACACATTTTCTTGTGGAATTTACGAGGCGTTTTGTTGGGAGCCAGCAGCTGCTAACCCTATATGAGCAAATGCACCAAGGAGACCTGATTTCTTCCAGCCTCCGGCACTTCCAGTCCTGCTCTTGGTGGACAACCAGAAGTCAGAAAGGTAAAAACACGTGGTCAGCTCGCAGGACCACTGGGGCCAGGCTCCTTCCTGGGGAGGGGATGGTTAATGTCCAGAGAAGGATGGCTCTCACATTCTCCCTACCAGGACCAACAAGTGTCTCCGGAGCTGGGAGTACACGTCACATCCTTCAGAGGTGGTGTGCACCCAGGTGGGGCCTCCTTTGCAGGGCCAGTCGGTGCACATTGGGTTTGGGGGTCACTCTGGCCCTGACCAAATGTCAGGCACACCTGATTGCAGAAGTAGCCATCAGCATGAAAAGCCTCATTTTCCAACTTCAATCCTCAGGTGCTTTGGCCCAAGTAGTCCCTGGTCCCTAAAAATAACGGGACAAAGTTATGCCAGTAGGATTTTGACACCTACAGCTATTTCTGTATGTTTCCCTTATTGTCCCTGGGATTCAAACGGTTGATATGTCTGACTGATGACCTAAAGTTGGGAGGTTTGACTTAGAAGGAAGGCCTAGTGATCTACTTCCAAAAAGTAGCCGCTGAAAACCCTGTTTCTGTGCCCGGACTCAGGAATCTCACCTGCTTTATCCTGTTCTTCTCTTAACCATCTCCACTCAATCGAAGTAAAGGATTCAATGCTATGGACTAAAGTTCTGCAAACCAGGCAGAAGGTGATCCTGATTACAACTGTAGAAAGGACTCGATTTTCACGCCCGAGTGTGTGTCCTTCAAGATAAGACCCAGATGAATGCAGTTTGCAACATTAGCTCAGCATTCGAGGGGAAGGAATGTGTCTGCTCAGACATGTCCTGGTGAAGAAATAGGCACCGTCCCTCCCAGCTGTAACCCACCTGCCTCTTCAGTGTTCCCCCTGGTCAGGAAAGTCAGTGTCTGTGGAAAGGAACGGCCGAGCTCTGACGTCCATACAGCCAGTCTGGGGCTGACCACTGGCAAAGGCTGAGCCTACAGCTCCTGGGTGTGCGCCAATACTGCCCTCCTGGCCAGCCCTCTGCAGGCAGACAGCATCTGGGGAGGAGTTGAAAGATCAAATATACAGGCAGCAGCTTACACTTGTATACTCCCAGTAGTGTACTGGGTTACAAGTTGAATGGCAAAGTCAGCAGTTCAAACCCACCAGTCACTCCTCTGAAGAAAGATGAGGCTTTCTGCTCCTGTAAAGATTACAGCCTTGGAAACCCTATACAGGGTCGCTGCTGAGTCAGAACTGACTCGACGGCACATCACCACCACCATCACCACAATATATATGGTGTTCTGTCAAGTTAGTTCCAACTCATAGAGGCAACTCTATACAGGCTTTCCAAGGCTGTGAATCTTTACAGGAGCAGAAAGTCTCATCTTTCTTCTGAGGTGTGGCATTATAAGATAAGCACTGGACTGTGAACCACAAGATTCATAGTTCAAACCCACCTTCTGCTCCTCAGAAACCCTATACAGGGTCCTTACAAGGTGGAAACAAATTGACAGCATTTAACAAATATATATATATAAGGAGCTCTGGTAGCGTAGTGGTTACGGATCGGGCTGCGAACCGCAAGGTCAGCAGTTTGAAACTACCAGCTGCTCGGTAATAGAAAGATGAGGCTTTCTGCTCCCATAAAGATTTACAGCCTTGGAAACCCTATGCAGGGTCGCTATGGGTCGGAACTGACTCGACGGCACATAACAACAACAGTATATATATGTACACACAGCAGTCCTAGTGTGGCACTGCAGGATAATGGCTGGGATTCAAGGTCAGTTTGAACTACAAGGTCGGCGGCCGTTCAAACTCACTAGCTGCTCCTCAGAAGCCTTATACGGGGTCATTATGGATCAGTACCCACTCAACAAATTTAACAACAGTGACATATATAATATATGTATGTGTGTGTGTGTGTGTGTATATATTATAT
>NW_006408623.1:5876128-5890370 GCF_000296735.1 Chrysochloris asiatica | reverse complement strand
CCGTAAGGATTTACACCCTCGGAAACCCTGTACAGGGTCGCTATGGGTCGGAATCGACTCGACGGCACTTAACAACAACAACAACAACATACATACATACATACCGCTCATCTGAAATTCAAATTTAACTAGGCTTTTTGGAGCCCTGGTGGTGCTTTGATCCAGACGTTAGTCTGTGAGGTTGATGGTTCAAGCCCACAAGTCACTCCTAGGGAGAGCATTAAGACTGTCTGCTCCTGTAAAGGTTTATAGTATCAGAAACTCCATAAAGCCAGAATGTTCCTTAGAAGCCAGGATGGTGAAACTGCATCTCTCATACTTTGGACGTATTATCAAGAGGGACCAGTCCCTGGAGAAAGACATCACACTTGGACAAGTGGAGGGTCAGCAACAAAGATGAAGACCCCCAACGAGATGGATTGACTCAAGGGCAGCAGCAGTGGGTTGGCACATAACAATTGTGTCTCATTCCTTTGAGTGGAGGGCCCTTGGCAACAACAACCTAAGGCAGATGGACCCAATGGCAGAGGGTCAGGAGACCTAACTGGAGGTTTCTGGGGACAGTGAGGAGTGAGCCCAGTCCTGTTCTGGACAGGGCAACCCAGGCCCATGAAGGGCCCCTAGGGCCGAGCAGAGCCAGAGATATACAGAGAGAGAGAGACACAAGGGAGAGACAGAGACATAGAGGGAGAGACAGAGAGAACCACAGAGATAGCTAGAGAAAGACAGAGTGACAGAGACACAGAGGGAGAGACAGAGAGAGAGAAAGACAGACAGTGACAGAGAGACAGAGAAGGAGACAGAGTGATAGAGAGTGGGGGCAGTTGGCCCCTCCGTCCCCTTGACCCCCAGGACCTGAGTGAGGGGTATTCTCTCAGGAAAGGAGGTGGAATGCAGATGCCTGGGAGGGAAAAGAACCAATCTGCAAATCCACACTGAGGAAGGAAATGTTAGCCAGAAGCCAGGAGCCCGCCATCAGCGGGGAAACAGGAGCTGTGCTGAGAGACACAAGCCTTACAGAGGATGAGAAACCCTACGCAGATGGCTCCTGGTAACAGTACTCAGTGGCTGCTCATTGGGAAGCAGATCTCCAGCCCTTTCTTTCTTCTGAGACACCTCTGGGTAACCTGAACCTACAACCTTTCAGTTAGCAGCGCAGTCTGTTAACTGCGTGTGCCACGGAGGGACATAAAGACATGCCATTCCTGCTATGTACGCTACGTCTCGGAAGCACTTAATACTCTTGTCTTATGATTCTAACCGAGATTTATATATACACACACGTAAATCAAACAGAATCACTGCATGTATTTTGAAAACTTCCGAAAAGGATAAATAAGAAAATAAAACCTACTCACAACCCCAAGGTTAGACATTGGCTATGGTGTTTCTTTCCATCTGTTTATCTAGGAATATCTACAGTTTTTACAACATTATAAAATAGATCCATTTTGTAGCCTACTTGTATCATTTAATGTATTGTGACTATCACTGCATATTCTGAAATAGTCTTTGGGAGCGTGGCTTATAATGGCTGCTTAGTAGCCATCGCCTTTAATGTAATTCGATTTACTGGACCTGCTTCCTCTCATAGGATATCTACTAGGGTTTCCAGTTTAGTCACCATTACGGAGAATACCACACACGGTCTCCTTACAAAGTTCTGCCAGATTCTCTTCTAATTCATACAGGATAGAGGCTGGAAGTATGACATCAAGGGCTTAAGTTATATAGTCCATTTAACCTCCAAAAATCTTAGACATAACATGTAAGATCTGTCATTTTCTCCTTGTCAACACTAGGCATTCACTCTTTCCAAACCCTTTATTAATGTGTTAAGTCAAAAAATATCACGAGTACTGAAAATTCTCATCTCCTTCATTCTTATGTGGACATGTTGTTGTTGTTGTTGCAAAGTGCCATTGAGTCGATTCCAATCCATAGCAACCCTGTATAGGGTTTCTGAGGAGCCGATGGTGGGTTTGAACTGCCTACCTTGTAGTTCAAATGGCTTTACAGTCTGGTGCATTAACCCACAACGCCACACCAGGACTCCCTAATGTGGACATACTTGTCTCCAAATACGTGCTGACTGTTTGTGGTTCTTACTTTGTGAGTGTTGTTGTTTTTTCAAAACATTTTCCTAATTGGAAGTATTCTTTACATGGCAGAGACTGCCGTCCCTGAGTTAGCAAATTGCTCTGTGTGTGCTTCCGTTTATGTATCCACGTAGGTAATATTGCATATTGGCGTAGGGCATTTAAAATTTTCTCCTATAACAAACAATGCACCTCTATCATTTTCCTTTATGGCTTCTTCCTTTCTTATAGGATTTTCCTGATGTCACCTGGACAGCTGATAAATGAACAGCCCTCACTCTGGACTCCTTGTATTCTTGGTCTTACATCTTTGTTGTTTGTTGCTATGTGCTGTGGAGTCGGTTCTGACTCATATTGACCCTGTATAAGGTTTCCGAGGCTGTAAATCTTCACGGGAGCAGAAAGCCTCATCTTTCTCCCGCAGAACAGTTGGTAGTTTCGAACTGCTGACCTTGCGGTTCGCAGCCCAATTTGTTACCACTACGCTACCAGAGACCAAAGGAAATGAATCTCCATCTAGGAGAGATAAATGGACCAGCCACCACCCTACTGCTCCCTCACCAAGGAATCAGCCTGCCACCTCTACATCACTTACTGAATAGCCCAAATGTCCCCACATGTACCTGAAATGCCACACTGAGAGCATGGTGAGTGAGTGAATGACTGGTCTGGGTTTTCTCTTGGGTAATTCATGAACCTACACAGACATGTGACACATCCCACCTTCTAATCGTTGTTGGGTGCAGTTGAGCCCATTCCGACTGACTCACAGCACCCTACAGCACCCGGCAAGACTGTCTCAACTATAGGGTGCTGCAAGTATATAAAATCTTTTTAAACCCCAAAGCTACTGCTATCCAAAGTACTCAAATTCACAGCGTTTCTAAGGCTGCCATCTTCAAAGGAACACCAGCTCCATCTTTCTCCCTTGGAGCAGCAGCTGGGTTTGAACCACCGGCCTTACGGTTAACCGCCAAGCACTTAACCACTTGCTTTTTCAGAAGTCTGGAGCGATCCACACTTTCAACAGAAGTATATTTCTTAAAATACAGCTGTCCTTACATCCCGACTGTAACACACATGACCAGAACTTCCATCCTGAAACTGGAAACAGTCTCTCATTATCACTTGCATTTGCATTTCACACGTGACTGGTGAAGAAGAACCACTCCCAAGCCCCTCCAGCCCAGCTGGATTACTGATGCTTTCTCATTACTCTCGGGTGTCCATCCCTCTCCACGCGCCTTCCACATTTCTAGGAAAAATGAGAGCCAATCCTAGATTTAAATGTTCACTCGAAATGCTCTACAAGGACACACTGAGTTGAGGAAATGTGAATTCCTTGCACTATTCAAAAATTAGCTCTGGTGGCAAAGGGCTTAAGGATTAGGCTGCTACCCAAGTCACTGGTGGTTCGAGTCCCACCCACTAGCCATAATTTCCCAATCTGCTTTCATAAAGATGAAAGTCTATGAACCTCTACCGAGCATTCTACTCCATCCCCTGAGGTCATGAAGAGTCAGAGGAGACTCAATGAGACTGGTTTGGGTTTGGCATTTGGTCACTGATTAGGAGCCCTGGTGGAACAATAAGCATTGAACTGATATCTGAAAGGTCAGTGGTTCAAACACATCTGCCACTCTGTGAAAGGAATGGCAGTCTAGAAACCTCTATAGGGCAGTTCTACTGTCCTCTATTGTCGCTATAGAATCCACTGGGCAGTACATCACCATGACAGCACTCTTCCGAGCCAAAGTCAGTATCTGTGTCTCCTCCAGACTTCTCAAACACCTCTCAGTACCTGGTGTCTGTCTCCACAGGTCCCTAGATGCAGCTTAGGTTTGCTCCGAGGATTTAGGGCATTGCACTGACCTTGGGAACTGGTAGTTTATTATCTTTCTTTTCCAGCTAATTATTACTGGTTTACAGGAAAGTTATTGATTTGGGTATCTTACCAAAAAAAAAAGCCACCAGTCATCTGTCAGTTTGTCATACTGTGGTGGCATGTTACTGTGATTCTGGGAACTATGCCATGGGTATTTTAAATGCTGGCAGAGTTACCCAGGGTAGACAGGTTTCAGGTGACCTTCCTGAATAAGGCAGACTAGGAAGAAGGAGAGAGACGGACTGCTTCCAAATGTTGAGCCACTGAAAACCTTATGAACGCTGAGATAGTACCAGAATAGTGACTATGGAACCATGGTGAAGAGCACCAGAATACTGTGCACTATCGTGCTGGAAGATGAGCCTGTCAAGTTGGAAGGCACTCAAAATACGTCTGGGGAAGAGCTGCCTCCTTCAAGTAGAGCTGACCGTGATGACGCAAATGGAGTAAAGTTTTCGGAACCTTCTTTTGCTGATGAGTCATAACTCAAAATGAAGAGAAACAGCTGTAAACACCCATTAATAATTAGAACATATAATCTACAAAGTATGAATCTAGGAAAATTGGAAATTGTCAAAAATCAAATGGAATTCATAAAGAGCTGGAGTTAGAAAACCAAAAAGGAAGAATATATTCAGCATTTCTCAAGCTGAAAGAACTGAAGAAAAAAAATTTAAGCCTCGACTTGCACTACTGAAGGATTCAATGGGCAAAATATGGAATGATACAGAGAGCATCAAAAGGAGATGGAAGGAATAACAGAGTCATTGGACCAAAAAGACATGGCGTGATAATATGTTCAAAGTCTGGCCATCCTGGCTTCTAAAGAGCATTCTGGCTGCACTTCTTCCAACACAGATTGGTTTGTTCTTCTGGCAGTCTGTGGTACTTTTAATATTCTTCTCCATCATCATAACTCAAAGGCATCAATTCTTCTATGTTGTTGTTGCTGTTATGTGTTGTCGAGTTGGTTCAGACCCATAGTGACCCTGAACAGGGTTTCTGAGGCTATAAATCTTTATGGGAGCAGAAAGCCTCATCTTTCTCCCGTGGAACAGCTGGTAGTTTCGAACCGCTGACCTTGAGGTTCACAGCCCGATTCGTAACCACTACGCTACCAGAGCTCCTATAGTCTCACTTATTCATTTTCCAACTTTCATATGCATATGAGGCTATCTAAAATACTGTGGCCAGGCGCACCTTAGTCCTCAAACTGACATCTTTGTTCATGACTCCTTTAAAGTAAAGTACAATAGCAGCAGCAATGGGCTCAAACGTAACTACGATTGAGAAGTTGGTGCAGGACCGGGCAGAAGTGATACAGTGCCACAACACCTAACAACAACAGAAAACAACCACCACACATTTGTCAGTTTGTCATACTGTGGTGGTTTACATGGTACTGTGGTGCAAGAAGCTGTGTGAAGGGTCACCCTTAGTGGACAGGTTTCTCTAGAGCTTCCAAATTAAGAAGGACTAGAGAGGTGTGCCACTTCTGAATGGTTAGGCCCTGAAAACCTTAGGAATAACAGAGGGGCACTGTCAAGCATAGTGCCATAAGATGAGCCCCTTAGGTTTGATGCACTCAAAATACAACTGGGGAACCACTCTCTCCTCAAAACAGAGTTGACCAAATGAAGTGAATGAAGTGTGTTAATGTGCTGGACTGCAAAGTCGGTTTGAACTGCAAGGTTGGTGGTTCAAGTTCATCAGTCACTCCTTGGAAACTGTACACAGGGTTGCTATGGGTTGGAACTGACTTGATGGCACTTAACAGTAAATGAGAAAAATGGAGAAAAGTTTTCAAGCACTTCATTTGCTGATGGGACACATCTCAAAATGAGGAAAACAAACAGCTGCAAACATCCATTAACAACTGGAGGTGTGAATGTAGGGAAATTGGAAATTGTCAAAAATGAAATAGAAGACTTAACGATCCTACGCATTATTGAGGTGAAATGGACAGGTGTTGGCCATTTTGAATCAATCCTATAGTTTACTATGCCAGGAATGATAAAGTGAAGAGAAATGTAGTTGTATTCATCATCAAACAGAGCATTTGAAGATCTATCTTGAAGTACAATGTTATCTTTGATAGGATAGTATCCATGTGCCTATAAGGAAGACCAGTTAATACCACTATTATTTAACTTTATATACCAACCACTAAAACCAGTGATGATGAAATTGAATTCTACCAACTTCTTCAGTCTGAAATTGATCAAGCATGCAATCAAGATGCATTGATAACTGCTAGTGATTGGAATGCAAAAGTTGTTAACAAGGAGCATCAGGACTTCCGGAAAGGCAACAGATTAGGCAGACTGTGGTTGTTGATAGGTGCTGCCCCCCAGGTTCCAGCTCCCAGAGCCCCTATGGTACAACAGAACAAAACACTGCACAGGCTTATACCACATTCACAACTGTTGTTATACTTGAACCTATTGCTGCTGCCACTGTGTCTATCACATTAGGAGTCTTCCTCTTTTCTGCTGTCACCCCTCTATACCAAGCACGATGTCCTTTCAGAGAACGGAACCTCCTGATAGCATGTCTTAAGTATGAGAAACAAAGTCTCACCATTCTGGCTTCTAAGGAACATTCTGGTGCATTTCTTCCAATACAGATTCGGGTGCATTTCTTCCAATATAGATTTGTTTGTTCTTCTGGTACTCCATGGGACTTTTAATATTCTTCTCCAAAACCACAACTCAAATGCATAAATTCGTCTACAGTCTTCTTTATTCATGTCCAACATTCACATTCCTATGAGGGTATTGGAAATATTATGACTTTGGTCAGGCACACCTTAGTCTTCAAATTGAATCTTTGCTCTTAAATACTTTAAAGAGGTCTTGTGCCACAGTATTGCAGTACATTGCTTGATTTCTTGAATACTACCTTCCATGACTGTTGTAGGATTTCTGGTGTGGCTCTGTAGGATCAGCACTGCACTGTGAATCACAAGGTCAGCAGTTCAAACCCACCAGTTGCTCCTCAGAAACCCTCTACAAGGTCACTATGAGTCTGAACCGACTCAGTGGGACCCAACAATAACAACAACTTCCATGAGTATTGCTAGTGGATCCAAGCAAAATGAAATCTTTGACAACTTCAGTCTCCTCTCCATTTATCATGTTAATGGTTCAGTGGTGAGGATTTTTGTTTTCTTACATTAAGGTACAACTAATACTGAAGATTGTGGTCTTTGATCTTCATCAGTAAGTATGGTAAGTCCTCTTCACTTTCAGGAAGCAAGGCTGTATCATCTGTATACCGCAGGTTGTTCATGAGCCTTCCTCCAATCCCGATGTCAAGTTCTTCTTCATATAATCCAGTTTCTTGGTTTATATAATGCTCAGCATACAGATTAGATACATATGGTAAAAGGATGCAATCTTGATACACACCTTTTCTGATGTCAAACCATTCAGTATCCACTTATTCTGTTTGAAACACTTCCTCTCGGTCTATGTACAGATTCCTCATGAGCACAACTAAGTGTTCTTGAATACCCATTCTTCACAATATGATCAATTGCTTGTCATGATCCACACAGTGGATAAAGCACAGGTAAACATATTTCTGGTATTCTCTGCTTTCAGTAAAACTCCATCTGATATCAGCAATGATATCCCTCTTTCTACATCCTCCTCTGAACCAGCCTGAACCTCTAGCAGTTCCCTGATGATGTACTGTTGCAGTCGTTTTTTAATTATCTTCAACAAAAATTTAATTGCATATGATATTAATGATATTGTTCCATAATTTCAACATTCCGTTGGGTCACTTCTCTTTGGAATGCGTACAAAGATGGATGTCTTCCAATTGGTTGGCCAGATAGCTGTCTTCCAAATTTCCTGGCAGAGATGATTGAGTGATTCCAGTGCTGCATCAATTTGATGAAAGATTTCAATTTGCATTCCATCAATTCCCAGAGCCTTGTTTTTGCCAATGCCTTCAGTGCACATTGGACTTCTTTCTTCAGTATGACTGGCTCTTGATTATATGTGGCCTCTTGAAATGGTTGAACATTGACTATTTCTTTTTGGTGCAGTGACTCTGTATTCTGTCCACCTTCTTTTGATGTCTTCTGCATCATTCAATATTTTGTCCATTTGATGTTTTTAAGGTTCATCAAATAGGTTTGAAATCATAGTGACCCTGCATAGAGTTTCTAAGGAGTGACTGGTGGATTTGCGTTGCTGACCTTATGCTAAGCAGCCCATTGCTTATCCTACACTGCCACACCAGGACTCCATTTTGTTGATAGAATCCTTCAATAGTATAAGATGAGGCTTGAATTTTTCTTCAGTGAAAAATTCACTGAAAGAAGTTTAAGAACTGCTGGGTGTGCACTTCCCTTTTGGTTTCCTAATTCCAGGTCTTTACACATTGCATTATAATTTTTGACTTTGCCTTCTTGGCGTGACCTTTGAAGGCTTCTGTACAACTTTGTTACCTCCTCATTTCTTCCATTTGCTTTAGCATCTCTATGCTGGAGAACAAGTTTTGAGTCTCTTCTGACATCCATTTCCACAGATGTAGTCAATTTGGTATCTGTGTATTCCATCTGGTGAAGTCCATGTGTATAATCATCTTTTATGTTGCTTAAGAAAAGGTATTGTCAATTAAGAAGTTATTGGTCTTTCACAAGTCTATCATGCGAGCTCCGGCATCTACTACCAAAGCCAGATTATCAAACTACTGACCATTCATCTTTGTTTCCAGCCTTTGCAATCCAATCGCCAGTAATTATCAATACATCTTGATTGAATGTTTGATCAATTTCATACTGAAGAATTTGGTAAAACTCTTCAATTTCATGATCACTGGCTTTAGTGGTTCACGCATAAATTTGAATAATCATTGCATTAACTTGTCTTCATTGTAGGTTTGTGGGTACTATCCTATCACAGACAGTGTTGTACTTCAAGACAGATCCTGAAGTATTCTTTTCAACTATGAAACCGACACCATCCTCTTGAATTTGTTGTTCCCTGCATAGTAAACCACATGACTGTTAGATTCAAAATGCTAGTACCAGTCCATGTCAGTGCACTCATGCCTAGGATATCGATCTTCATGTGTTCCATTTCATTTTTGACAACTTCGATTTTCCTAGAATCATACTTCATCCATTCCATGTTATGATTATTAACGAATGTTTACAGCTGTTTCGCTTCATTTTAAGTTGTGCAAGATACAAGAGACCAAATGAAACAGACACAGATGAAAATCTTAGAACCCTAAACTCCAGAGGGAAGGTTAGAGAAGTGGATTGAGTGCTTGCTGGGAGGAGAAGCTGAGCAGAGAAGGTGAGATAGGGAGACTGGCTGGGGAACGTCCAGCCAGATGTGACACGACCATCTTGAACTTTGGTGAAGAGTACTGGCAACAGAAGGTGGGCTGGAAGCGCAGAGTCACACAGGTGACAAGGAAGGTGCAATTCCTTCTTGTCCCCCATGCTCTCCTGGTGGCCAAAGGTGTGGCCTTATCCCACCCTCATCCATACCCAGCAAAGACCCTGCTGTCCAGGAGGTCAGAGCCTCATTGTTGAGAATCACATCATTGTGAGGCTGGGGTTGACATTACCACTTTGGTACCTGGATTCAGGTGGGCTGCGGTCCAGACCTACAGAGCCACCAGACCAGCATTGTTGTTGTTGTTGTTGTTAAGTGCCGTCGAGTAGGATCCTACCCATAGCGACCCTATACAGGGTTTCTGAGGAGCAACTGGTGAGTTTGAACCACCAACCTTGCAGTTCAAATGGCTTTGCAGTCTGGCGCGTTAACCCACAGCGCCACATAGTGTAGCAGAATCCTTCTTAAGCCACCACCTGCACTGGGTTTTGTTTTGTTCTGTTTTCCTTCTGTTGTTACATTGATCTTGTTTCTTTATTCTTTCTTCTAACTCTTGTCTTTCCATTCCTTTGAATGTATCCTTTCTTTGACACTTTTGTTTTTCCTTCCTTTCTTCTTTTCCTTTTTCACCCCTTTTGCTCTTTCGTACTATTCTGTATTCTCTTTCTCTTTTCATCTTCCCGCTCCTGGTTTTTCTAAGTGTTTTTATAATTACTATTATTTCTTCCTTTTATTTATTTTTTCTCTTCTTTTGCTCTTCTCTAGCTCCATTTACCTTTTTTTTCTATTTTTAGTTATTAAATTCTTTCTGTAGCTGCTGCTGCCTGGTTTTCTTTATATCTTTCTCCTCTATTATTTTCTCTTCTCATTGTTAGTAATGTGTTTGCTTATTCTGCTTTGCTCTCTGGTGTACAGAGGGGAGGAGGGTTGTCCTCTTCACCACCTCACAGGAGACAGCAGCCATGCTCACACAGCTACAACCTTATTGTCTATAGCTCTAC
This sequence comes from Chrysochloris asiatica, assembly GCF_000296735.1. NCBI lineage: Eukaryota > Metazoa > Chordata > Mammalia > Afrosoricida > Chrysochloridae > Chrysochloris > Chrysochloris asiatica. The sequence goes on along the minus strand of NW_006408623.1, from coordinate 5,880,022 downwards.
CCACTGGAAAGAACCCAAAGGAGGTCCTACAGCAGCTTGTCAGTCAGTGATAGACAGCAGCCAACCGGAAGTGTATGAATGGAGAACTGTGCACACACTTCCATTCCTTAAATGCACCCACAGCATGGGGCAGTTGGTGAGAGCCTAAGAACACATCAGCATGCAATCATCAATTAGATACAAATATGACAACCCCACAATGTTCTGAAGACAACAGGCAATTTTAACTCACGCGAAGAAATGAGAGAGAACAGCACAAACAAATGACCAAAGTACAGAGCCAGAAAATGTTCATGAGGTAGAAAAAGTAATGGAACTACTTGAAAAAGAATTCAAAAGAATGATATTTAGGCACCTTATAATAAATACCTATGACCCCAAAGAAAGAGCCCCAAAATACATAAATCAAACTCTAATTGTTGTTGTTGTTGTTGTCAGGTGCCATCGAGTCAGAACCGACTCATAGCGACCCCATGCACAGCAGAATGAAACAATGTCCGATCCTGGGCCAACCTCACTACCGCTGCCACGCTTGATGCCATCAATGATGTCACCTGGCCGATCCATCTCGTTGGGGGTCTTCCCCTTTTTCTCTGACCCTTCATCTTACCCAGCATGACATCCTTCTCCAGCGACTGTTCCCTCCTGAAACATGTCCAAAGTATGAGAGGCGAAGCTTAGCCATCCTGGCCTCCAAGGAGCACTCTGGCTACACTTCTTCCAAAACAGATCTATTGGTTCTTTTGGCAGTCCATGGCAATTTTAGTATTCTCCTCCAACACCACCACTCAAAGGCATGAATTCTTCTATGATTTTTCTTATTCACTGTCCAGCTTTCGCATCCATATGAGGCTATTGAAAATACCATGGCTTGGGTCAGGTGCACCTTAGTCCTCAAGCTGACATCTCTGCTCTTCAACACTTTTAAAAGTTCCTTGCAGAAGATTTGCCCACTGCAATACGTCGTCTGATCTCTTGACTGCTGCTTCCGCGAGTGTTGATAGTTGATCCAAGAAGAATGAAGTCCTTGACAACTTCAATCTCTTCTCTGTTGATAAGAATATTGTTTATTGGTCCGGTGGTGAGGATTTCTGTTTTCTTGACATTGAGATGCAATCCATACTGAAGGCTGTGCTCCTTGGTCTTCATTAGTAAATGTTTCAAGTCCTCTTCACTTTCAGCAAGCAAGGTTGTATCATCTGCATATCACAGGTTGTTAATGAGTCTTCCTCCTATCCTGACGCCACGTTTTTCTTCATAGACCCCAGCTTCTTGTGTTATTTGCTCAGCATACAGGTTGAATAAGCATGGTGAAAGAACACAACCTTGTCGCATACCTTTCCCAATTTTAAAACATTCAGTGTTCCCATGCTCTGTTCGAAAAACTGCTTCTTGGTCTAGGTACAGATTTCTCAGAAGTACAATTAAGTGTTCTGGAATACTCATACTTCGCAAGGTTGTCCATAGCTTGTCATGAACCACACAATCGAAAGCCTTTGCGTAGTCAATAAAGCACAGGTAAACATCTTTCTAATATTCTTTACTTGCAGCCAAGATCCATCAGACATCAGCAATGATATCTCTCGTTCTATGGCCTCTTCTGAATCCAGCTTGAACCTCTGGAAGTTCTCTGTCAATGTATGATTGTAGCCATTTCTGTATTACCTTTAGGAAAACTTTACTCGCTTGAGATATCAAAGAGATTGTCCGATGATTTCCACATTCCGTTGGGTCACCTTTCTTTGGAATGGGCACAAATATGGATCTCTTCCAATCAGTTGGCCAGATAGTTGCCTTCCAAATTTCTTGGTAGAGATGAGTGAGTGCCTCTTGAGCTGCCTCACTTCCTTGAAAGATTTCAATTTTTATTCCATCAATTCCTGGTGCCTTGTTCTTTGCCAATTTCTTCAAACTCTAATAGACCTGAATAAAGAAGCCGATAACTCTTCATGAATAGTAGGAGATTTTAATACACCACTTTTGATGAAGGACAGACAAACAGAAAGAAGCTCAACAAAGACACAGAAGAACTAAACAACATAATCCACCACCTTGACTTCATAGACATACACAGAGCACTCAACCCAACAACACAACAATGTACATTCTTTTCCAGTGTACCTGGAACACTCTCCAGAACAGACCATATGTTATGCCACAAAGCAAATGTGAATAAGTTTAAACCTATCAAAATACTACAAAATATCTTCTTAGATGACAATGCTAGAAAACTAGAAATCAATAACAGAAAGATGAAGGGGAAAAAAATCAAATACATGGAAATTGAATAACACCCTCCTTAAAAGTGACTGAGTAATAGATCAAAGAACAATTGAAATAAAAACTCATTGAATCAAACTAGAACAAACAAAAAACTTACTAAAATCTTTTGTTGTTGTTAAATGCCATTCAGTCAGTTCCAACTTACGTTGTTGTTATATGCTGTGGAGTCGGTTCTGACTCATAGAGGCCCTGTACAGGGTTTCCGAGGCTGTAAATCTTTATGGGAGCAGAAAGCCTCATCTTTCTCCCATGGAACAGCTGGTAGTTTTGAACTGCTGACCTTGTGATTCACAGCCCAATTCATAACCACTACACTACCAGACCAACTCATAGTAATGATTCTGAGGAATGGCTGGTGAGTTTGAACCACTGGCCTTGCAGTTCAAACCAACTTTGCAGTCCAGTGTTTTATCCTATAGCACCACACCAGGACTCCAAAACCTTTGGAACACAGCAAAAACAGTGCTCAAAGGGCAATTTAGAGAAATAAATGCACACATCCAGAAACAAGAAAGAACCAAAATCAACACTTTAACTCAACACCTCCAACAATTAGGAAAAGAGCAGCAAAATAATCCTGTTGCTACCAGAAGAAAAGAAATAACCAAGTTTAGAGCAAAAATAAATGAAAAAGAAAACAGATAAACAAACAACAACAACAAAAAAAAAGAATAAAAAAAACAAGAAGTTAGTTATTTGAAGGGATTAATAAAACTTAGAACCCATTGGAAAACATAACAAAAGAAAAGAAGGAGAAGATACAAACAACAAATTTAAAAATATGGATAACATCACAACCAAACAAATGGAAGCTAAAAGAATAATAACAGAAGACTATGAAGACTTGTACTACAACAAATTTGAAAATCTAGAATAAACAGATATACAAGCTACTTAAATTAACACAGATTGAAGTAGAAAACCTGAACAGACCTGTAACAAGAGAAGCAATTGATCAAGTCATTTAAAAACCACCAACTAAAATAAAATGCAGGTCCAGATGGTTTTATTGTTGAATCCTACCAAACATTCAAGAGCTGACTTCAATTTTACTTAAACTATTCCAGAATACAGAAAAGGATGGGAAGAACCTGAATTTATTTTATGAAGCAAACATAATTCTGATACTAACACCAGGCAAAGACGTCACTAAAAAAGAAAATTATAGACCAATATCCCTCATGAACATAGATGCAAAAATTCTCAACAAAATCCTAGTCAATAGAATCCCAAAATATATTTAAAAAATAATGCATCATGGTCAAGTGGGATTCATACCAGGTATGCAGGGATGGTTCAATTATTAGAAAAAAGATCAATGAAATCCACCACATAACTTTTTTGAAAAAGGAAAAAAATCACACTATCATATCAATTGATGTTGAAAAGGCATTTAACAAAACCCATCACTCATTCCTGATAAAAACACTCAACATAATAGCAATAGAATGATAATTCCTCAACATAATTAAGAACACCTATACAAAACCAACAAGGAGCTCTGGTAGCGTAATGGTTACGAATTGGGCTGCGAACCATAAGGTCAGCAGTTCAAAACTACCAGCTGCTCCGCGGGAGAAAGATGAGGCTTTCTACTCCCGTAAGGATTTA
>NW_006408623.1:5835517-5875428 GCF_000296735.1 Chrysochloris asiatica | reverse complement strand
TTTCAATATTCTCCTCCAACACCATAACTCAAAAGCATCAATTCTTCTATGGTCTTCCTTATTCACTGTCCAGCTTTTGCATGCATATGAGGTTACTGAAAATATCATGGCTTGCGTTAGGACAGGGTACAAATTCAACATACAAAAATCAGTTGGACCCTCTAAACTTTCACTCAATCCACAATAAAAACCTTAAAAAAAAAAAACAATCAATTGGATTCCTTTACACTAAAAAAGAGCGTTCTGAAAAGGAATTCAGGAAAAAAATACCATTTACAATTGCCACCAAAAAGATGAAATACTTGGGAACAAATCTAAGCAGAGAAACAAAAGACTTATACAAAGGAAATTACAAAACACTACTAAAGAAATGAAAAAAGACATGCTGAAATGAAAGAATATACCATGCTCATGGATAGGAAGACTTAATATTGTGAAAATTTCAACATTACCCAAAGCAATCTATAGATATAATGTAATCCCAATCCAGATTCAAACATCATTCTTTAAACAGATGGTAAAACTACTCATTAACTTTGTTTGGCGAGGAAAGAGACACCGGATAAGCAAAGCATTATTTAAAATGAGCAAAGCAGACAGTCTCTTACTTCCCAATCTCAGAGCCTACTACACAGCCACAGGAGTCAAAACAGTCTGGTCCTGGTATAATGAAAGACACACAGATCAATGGAACAGATTTGAGAACCCAGAAGTAAATCCATCCACCAGTTGATTTCGATAAAAATCCAAAATGCATTAAATGGGGAAGAAATAGTCTCTTCAACAAATGGTGCTGGCAAACTTGGAAATCGATTTGCATAAAAATGAAATAAAACCCATTATCTCATGCCACATACAAAAATTAAATCAGCAGAGGACTAGAGTGGAGAGTGAATTGTCCAGCTGATAAGAAGAGAGAGCATATGTCCAAGAACACCCACACTTGCAGATAATACCCACTTGGCCTGGCTTCAATGGCTAAATGATCAGAGCTCAACTAGAAGAATAAAGAAGAGGGAAAAAAGAGTGATCTGATTCAATCTGATGAAACTGACCTACACCTAGGGATGCAGTAGCTCAAAAGAGGGAACAAATCCTTACAACAAGGATCATTCTCACCCCCTCCAGACACAGAGTAGACAGGGATGAGCAACTTGGACATTGGCTACCCAAAATGTGGGGGCTACAAAGGCAAGAAGTGACTGGCTTACAAGCTTTCAAGAGAAAGCCTGGATCCAGAGGGCATGGAGGAAGGTAAAATCTCCACTGAGTAGTATCTAATGTGTCTGGGTGGCGCTGATGGAAGGAGATGGGGATAGCATTCATGTAGCACAATAGTGAATAACTGCTATCAGGACTGACTGTGAGAGTTAAAAATGTAAAGGTGAATGTTTTGTAGCAAAAGAAGGGGAGTGGTTGACTTTGCAGGCCAGGAGCGGAGGTCCCTGGGACCATCAAGGGAGAAGAGTGGAGTGCAGGACCCTACCAGAGAAACAGTGATGCCAGAGATGGAGGCAGAGACAATGACGTGGAGAGATGGAGCGGCTGGGGACTCTAGACCCAGAGAGGGAGAGGGACTGTGTGCTGACAACCAGGGAGCAGGCTTGCAGGGTATACCCTTTGGTTGGTTGATGAAGCATGGAGGGGATTGTAACCATGGCAATGAAATTATATATGATAGAAGGAATGTAAACTATCACAAAATTCACAATAAAACATTAAAAAAAAAACCATGCGACCTAAAAAAAAAAAAAAAAACACATAGATTAAAGACCTAAATAGAATGCCTAGAACTATAAAGATCAGCAACGAAAAAAATTTTTGCTAAAACTCATCCAAAAACGACTGCAACAGTACATCACCAAGGAACTGCCAGAAAGTCAAGCTGGATTCATAAGAGGATGCAGAATGAGGGATATCACTGCTGAAGTCAGATGGCTCTTGGCTAAAAGCAGAGAATACCAGAAAGAAGTTTACTTGTGTTTTATTGACTATGCAAAGGCATTCCATTGTGGGGATCATAGCAAACACAGATAACATGGTGAACAATAGGAATGCTTGAACACTTAATTTTGTTCATGAGGAACCTGCACACAAACCAAAAGGCAATTGCTCAAACAGAACGAAAGAATACTGAATAGTTTAAAATTAGGAAAGGTGTGTGTCAAGGTTGTACCCTTTCACCACATGTATTCAATCTGTCCACTGAGCAAATCATGCGAGAGACTGGATTATATGAAGAAGTACATGGCATCAGGATTAGAGGAAGACTCATTAACAACCTGCTATATACACATGAAAACCAACAGATCTGTGTTGGAAGAAGTGCAGCCAGAAAGCTCCTTAGAAGCCAGACATCATGTCTCCTTTGGACATGTGGTCAGGAGGGATGAGTTTCTTGAGGGCATTATGCTTGGTAAAGGAGAGGGAGGTTCAGTGAAAAAGGAGAAACCCTTGATGACATTGGGCTGACACCGTGACAACAACAATGAGGTTGGCACAGGACCAGACAGTGTTTCGTTGTGTTGTACATAGTTTGTTTTGCCACTGTGAGTTGGAATCAACTGGATGGCACCTAAGAAATACCATATCATCACCAGAAAGAAACTGTGCAAAGTATTTTTAAAACGATTCTCTTAGAGTTTCTAGAATATGACTGTACTGTTTATGCAGATAAAGGAGCACCGGTGGCTCAGTGGATCAGACACTGGACTGGTGATCCCAAGGTGGGCTGTTAAATCTGCTGATTCAAATCCACCAGCAGATCTTCAGGGGAAAGATGAGGCTGCCATCAACAATCTAGTGCACTTTGATCGTGTTGATCATCTCAGAAACACTTTGCGAGCAACTCTTCCTTGTCATTTCAGGGGAATGAACTTGACTACAAGGTGTTTGGTTTGGGGTTTATATGCAGATAAGGGGATTTTCATCCATTGTTTTTTCAGTTAACTTTCTCACTTCTGTTTCCTGCCTTATTGTGCTTGTTAGAACCTCTAGAAGGATGTTCATAATGACGGTGACTGTAACCATCCTTCGCTTGTTTCAGACTTCCACTAAAAGAGCTTTGTAGCATCCTCATGAAATGTACAATAGGTGCTGATTTCATAGTGTTTTTTTTCATGTCGAGGAACTCTTCTCCAATTCCTGGCTTATTTTTATCAGAAATTGATGTTGAATTTTATCAAACATCCACAGGGAATTTATTGAGGTTCTCCTCTTTTAATCTATAATGTGATATATTTTATTAATAGATTTCTGAATATTAAAACATTATTGTATTCCTGGAATGGACCTATATGGTCTATGAAACAGTTGTTTTCAATTTGCTATATATTATTTAGGACTTTTTGTTCTTTGATTCAATGACTACAGACAGCATCTCACCAGGTGTCAGCCCCACCCACAGTTCTAGCCTCCCTTCACCCTGAGAGGAAGTTGGGGTTTTTTTTAACCCAAGCTACCTTTTCCAGGAATTGATTGAAGCCTAAAATAGTGTACCAAGAAACCCCCCTCCTTCTACTTTGCAATTGTGTATACAACGGGGGAATTATGTGTTCTTCCAACATTGAAAGGTCTCACCCTCAAACTCTGCAGAATTCTAAAATTATTCTGGAAGAAGAATAGCAATATTGAACAGGAACAAGAAGGAACTCACACAAGAGATGAGTTTAAAAGTATCATAAAACTATAATAATTAAACCTTAAACAACTATACAATATTTCTCATATAAGCAGATACGAAGATATATATTTTGCTCAGGGGGAAAAAAAAATCCATTGATTGGAAAAAAAAAAAAAAAAAATGGCCTTCAGTTCCTAGAAGGTCGTTACTGTGTAAGGCGTGAGTTAAGTAGACCTGCGCTCCCCAGGCTGCTTTGCTTTACAAAAGCGGCTTGTCAGGCCTCTCTTCCACTGCTAACAGGCAAGCAGAATCCATGTGTTTCTTCCAGAGGCATTTTCTTTCATTTGCTAGTTTCTAATTCATTACCATTGAGTTACATTAAGTATTTCTTGATAGCTTTGATTACCAACAAATTTACCATAGTAGTTTCTTTTTCATTTCCTCAGTCAGAATCTCAAAATCCTCATTTTATATGTTTGTGCTTCCTTTGTTTTCCCTACTTCAGATTTCTCATTGATTGATCTATTTTAATATATTTCTTTTTAAATTTCCTGGATTTGTCTACTTTCCTGTTTTTCTCGTGTGTATACTAATTCAAACACTTCACTTTTCAATCTTTATCATTTCCTCTTTGAGTATTCCTAGAACTTAGGATCTTAGTGTGCTTTTAAAAAATACTAAATGACATGCTTATTAGCTCTTATTATATTTCCACTCTTATTTAATTGTACACATATTTATTATGATACATTAGACCTTGAACTAACTTCGGGCTTTGTCGCTGAAGTTATGGTATGTCCTTGGTGAATATGTTTTCTAGAATTGTAAACTGACCTCCTCTTACCCACTTCTCTCCGTTGTTGTTTGTTGTTAAATGACATCGAGTCAGTTCACAACCATAGCACCATAGAGTAGTATTTTAATTTTGAGGGTATTGCATTTTGCATTATATGTTTGTTATCAAAATGTATGTTTTATTATTATAACTATGGGTGTGGTCTATACAGTTCGTTTCTTAGTTTCTTAAAAGAATTCATTAAGATTTTCTTTATGATCAAGATTTTTTTAATGATCAATTTTTACAAATTATAGAAAATATTCCTTTCTTTGAAGGGGACAGAATTCATTGTACTGGATTAAATGCTACATAAGCTTTGTTTGTTACATATATAGTCCATATATCATCTCTTTGACTATTTTTGTCAATTTATCTTGTCAATTCCTGATATCATCAACAGCCTCAAGCTTAACAATGATTTTGAGGAAAGCACAGAACCAGTTAGTGTTTTGTTCTATTGTGTATATGGTCCATGTGATTCTGAAGCAACAGAAAGGCATGGCACCTAACAACAATAACAAAAACAACACAACTAGACCAATGTTTGCATATTAAAGCTGCTCCCTATGACAGTTAGAGTCCTGGTGGGCTTTGTAGGCTAAAGAACTGATCCACAAAGTCAGTTTGAACTACAACGATGGTGGTTCAAGCTCATCAGCTGCTCCTTGGAAACCCTATAACAGGGTCGCTGTGAGTCAGGGGCAGACTGTGGAACAGACCATCAATTGCTCATATGCATATTCAAACTGAAGCTGAAGAAAATGAAAACAAGTCCACAGGAGCCAAACTATGATTTTGAATTTATCCCACTTGAATTTAGAGATCATCTGAAGAACAGATTTGATACATTAAACACTAAAGACCGAAGACCAGAAGAGTTGTGGGATGACATCAAGAACATCATACATGAAGAAAGCAAAAAGTCATTGAGAAGACAAGAAAGCAGGAAAAGGTCAAAATGGATGTCAGAAGAGACACTAAAACTTGCTCTCCAGCATAGAGATGCTAAAGCAAATGGAAGAAATGAGGAGGTCCAAAAGCTGAATAGAAAATTTCAAAGATCAGCTCGAGATGATAAAGCCAAATATTACAACAAAATGTGCAATCAGAAAACCAAAAAAGGAAGAACACGCTCTGCATTTCTCAAGCTGGGGAAACTGAAGAAAAATTTAAGCCTCTACTTTCGTTATTGAAAGATTCTCTGGACAAATTATTGAATGATGCAGAAAGCATCAAGAGAAGATGGAAGGAATACACAGAGTCACTGCACCAAAAGGAAATGGTTAATATTCAACCATTTCAAGTGGTAGCATATGACCAAGAGCCAATGATACTGAAGGAGGAAGTCTAAGGTGCATTGAAGGACTTGGCAAAGAACAAGGAGCCAGGAATTGATGGAATAAAAATTGAAATATTTCAAGAAAGTGAGGCGGCACAGGAGGCACTCACTCATCTCTGCCAAGAAATTTGGAAGATAACTGTCTGGTGACTGATTGGAAGAGATCTATATTTGTGCCCATTCCAAAGAGAGGTGACCCAATGGAATGTGGAAATCTTCGGACAATCTCTTTGATAGCCCATGCGAGTGAAGTTTTGCTAAAGGTAATATAGAAATGGCTACAATCATACATGGACAGAGAACTTGCAGAGGTTCAAGCCAGATTCAGAAGAGGCAGTGGAACAAAGGATATCATTGCTGATGTCTGATGGATCTTGGCTGAAAGCAGAGAATATCAGATGTTTGCCTGTGCTTTATTGACTACACAAAGGCGTTTAAGTTTGTGGATCTTGACAAGCTATGGACAACATTGAGAAGTATAAGTATTCCAGAACATTTAATTGTGCTCATGAGGAATCTGTATCTGGACCAAGAAGCGGTTGTTCGAACAGAACATGGGAACACTGAATAGTTTAAAATTAAGAAAGGTGTGTGACAGGGTTGTATTCTTTTACCATACTTATTCAACCTGTATGCTGAGCAAATAATCTGAGAAGCAAATAATGAAGAAAAATGTGGCATCAGGATTGGAGGAACACTCATTAACAACCGGCGATATGCAGATGATGCAACCTTGCATGCTGAAAGTGAAGAGGACTTAAGACATTTGCTGATGAAAATCAAAGAGCACAGCCTTCGTTATGGATTACATCTCAATGTAAAGAAAACAAAAATCCTCACCACTAGACCAATAAACAACATTCTTATCAACGGAGAAAAGATTGAAGTTATCGAGGACTTCATTCTTTTGGGATCAACTATCAACACTCATGAAAGCAGCAGTCAAGAAATTAAATGACGTATTGCATTACGCAAATCTGCTGCACAAGACCTTTTTAAAATGTTGAAGGGCAAAGATGTCAGCTTGAGGACTAAGGTGTGCCTGCCCCAAGCCATGGTATTTTCAATAATCTCATATGCATGTGAAAACTGGACAGTGAATAAGGAAGACCATAGAAGAATTGATTCTTTTGAGTTATGGTGTTGGAGGAGAATATTGAAAGTTCCATGGGCTGCCAAAAGAACCAGTAGATCCGTTTTGGAAGAAGTTCAGCCAGAACACTCCTTGGAGGCCAAGATAGCCAAACTTGGTCTCTCATACTTTGGACATATTGTCAGGAGGGACCAGTCACCAGAGAAGGATATCATGTTTGATAAGGTGGAGGGGCAGAGAAAAAGAGGAAGACCCCCAACAAGACGGACTGGCCAAGTGGCAGCATGGATGGACTCAAGCATGGCAACAATAGTGAGGTTGGCCCAGGATCAGGCAGTGTTTCATTCTGCTGTGCATAAGGTCACTAAGGGTTGGTACCAACTCGATGGCACCTAACAACAACAACATGAGTCAGAACCAACTCGATGGCACTTAACAATAATAACTACTATGTCTTTGTCAATGTGTTCTTGTATTTTTATTCACCTTTATTTTATGTATTCTAATAATTATACTTTATACATGAAAGATCATTACTGTTTTCTCTTCATGGTGAATGTTTTCTTTTAGCAATACAAAAATCACATATTTGAAATCTCTTAAATTATAATTCAATGTAAATATTAGCACCACTCTTTTGGGTTTATTTGCATATACCTGGTTCTTTTTTTTCCTGCTTCTATTTGTCAACCTCCTATATGATGGCGTCAAGTGTGGTGGCGGTAGTGAGGTTGGCCCAGGATCGGACATGGTTTCATTCTGCATGGGGTCGCTATGAGTCGGTTCTGACTCAATGGCACCTGACATATGTTTTACTAGGAGTCCTGGAGTGCCAAGGTAGGGTAAGCACTTAATTGCTAAACACAAAGTTAGTAGTTCTAATCCAACTCTCCTCAGAAACCCTACAGAGGGTTGCTATGAGTTGGCACTGACTGAGCAGCACTGTATAACAACAACCCTGGTATGGCATTGCTGTGGGCTAATGCATCAGACTGCAAAGTCATTTGAACTGCAAGGTCAGTGCTTCAAGCTCACCAGCCGCTCCTTGGAAACCTTATATGGGGTCGCCATTGGTCAGAATCGACTCGACGGCACTTAATAACAACAACATCAATAGATTTTCATTTGCTTTTGTCTTGTGTGTGTGTGTTTATATTCGTGTATGTGTTATCTTTGTCTTGTGTGTGTGTGTTTATATTCGTGTATGTCTTATCTTTTTTTTGTTGGGGGTTGGGGGAGGAGGTAGGGGTAAGGGTTAGGATTCAGGCTATGGTTAGGTCTAGGGTAGGCCAAGGATTTTGTTTAGTGTTAGGGTTATGGTGAATAGCAGGGTTAGTGTTAGGGGTTTAGTTTTTAGGGTTACAATCAGTTTTGTTGTTATTTCGTATTTTCTTGGAATCTACTTGATTTCCTCTTCAGTTAGAAGTTTTGTAACTACATTATTCCTTCTTTTTACTCCTTGTTGGAACTGAATCTCTGGTTCTCTATTTTCAGTCTGTAGGTCTGTTTTTCTTTGACTATTTCCATGTCTGGGTGAGTCTAGGTGATGTTGTCAGTATGTTAGTCTCAGGTTGTTGTCGGCTGTTGTTGACTCTGTTCAAAGAACTCCCTTTAGTACCTTTTGTAAGGTTGGTCTGGTTTTTGCAAACTCTTTTAATTTCTGTTCAACTGAAAATGATCTAATTTTGCCATTATATATGACAGACAATTTTGTGGATATAGAGTTCTTAGTTGGCAATACTTTTCTTTCAGAGTTTTATTAACAACATTCCATTGTCTTCTTGCATGCATGGTTTCTGCTGAGAAATCAGAGCCTAGTCTTACTGGTTCTCCTTTATAGGTAACTTTTCATTTTTCCTGAGCTGCTCTCATATTCTTTCTTTATCTTGGTTTTAAAAAGTCTGATTATTATGTCTTGTGGTTTTTTTCTCTAGGGGATCTATCTTTGTTGGAGTTCATTCAACTTCTTGAATGACTATCTTCACATTTTCATGATGTGAGGGAAGTTTTCTTCCAACAATTCTTGGACAATATTCTCTATAGATTTTTTTGGTTTGGTTTTTGTCTCTTCCTGTTCTGGAGTTCCAATCACAGGTAACTTATTTCTCTTGAGAAGTTCCCACATAAATCCTAGGTTTTCTTCATATATTTTTGCTCTTTTTTTTCTGATTGTTTGTTTGGCAGATGAATATTGAGAGATTTTTTTTTTCAAGCTTAGAAATTCGGCCTTCCTGCTTCAATTGTACTTCCTTGCCCTTTCACAGTTTCTCAAGTCTGAGTGTTAATCTTCTGGCTTTCTGATTGCTGCTGTTGTACGGCTCCTATTTTTCCATTTGTTGGTTTGTTTCCTGAATTCTTCTAAAGTTTTGTACATGTTTTCCTTCATCTCATCTGCAGTTTTCCCAGGCATTCGTCCAGGATGTTGAAGTTGCCATATTAACATTTTTTGCAATTCCTTATCAGGTAGTTCTGATACCATTTCTGGTGTTTTATTTTCTGACTCTCTATTTCGTTTTTAAGGCACTCTGTCTCTGTCTCTTCATGTAAGTTGCAATTGTCTATTTTCTCTGAAGCACCATAGTGTTATATTTTTGATGGTTTATTAGCATGTTCTCAGACACTCACCACATGTCTCCTGGTGGATGTGGTAGAGATAGAAAGTGTGAATGTAGTTAGTTCTCTGTTCATTGTTTGTGTAGTGTGGTTCAGGACGGGTCCGTGTATGAAGAGCAGATACTAAACAAGACTGGGTGTCACTGGTTGTCTGGCTGACGAGGGTGGGGACTGGCCCCCAGCTATCAGGAGCATGTGGGAACAAGGGAGAACTATACCCCTTTACAGCCAACATCTAACCACGTCCTGTACTCACAAAAGCCCAAGATGGCTGGACCGCTCCCCACCAGCCCACCCCCTGCCCATATTTCTTCTCTGTGGTTGCTCCTGTTCAGTGTCCTGTTCCAGCTGACACTCAGTCCACCTCTCTGTCCTACCTCCTGATGCTCAGGGTTCCAGAATCTCAATGTGCCTTTGTCACAGAGGGTCTGCCATGTGTCTGCCTACTCCATTGTCTTTTCAGCCAAGTCTGAAAATCTATCATTTGGCCATTTTCAAGCATCCACAGTTATCTGTGGACTTAGGAGTAGGTCTTCTACTCTTCCTCCACCTTTATTTTTATAATCTTTTTTTTTTTTCATCTATTCCTAACAAGATATTTTCTTAACTTTTGTTGTTTCTTTAGTAATTTGGAAAGTATGAAACCTATTTTGCTTCCACTTGTGGTTAGTTTTTCAATTGCTCTTTTTAAAGAAATCGCATATTCTTCTATAGTTACCATTAAGACTGAAATATTATCCAACCTTTCTTCCCACGTGAAACAAAAATGTAACACTCATTTACTTCTTCCCTCCCTACCCTACTGAATAATTTTTGCTGTGATTATTGAAAAGTTTAAGCCAGATAATTAGTATTAAATCATTTGCTTACATTATGCATTTTTGCTCTCGATGATTACTTTTTGTGTTTGGGTTGTTTTTAATCATATGAACAACTGCTATTTGAACCCTACCTATTTTGCTACCATTGCCAATTACCTCTTTTTTTATTTAATAATTTCTCCATCCTTCCATAGCTGGCTTTAGTGCATCTTCAAGTAAATTTTACAGGGAGGGCACACGAGTGGTATGTTTTTCAGATTCCTTGTGTATCTAGAATGTTCTTCCCTGAAGTTGAGTCAAACCAACATGTATATGAGTGCCTACTCTTTATCTAGAGCCACACTATGTTCAGGGGAGAGAGAGGTTAAGATGACAAAGCGGACTTGAAAGCTCTCACCTCACAGAGTGTTCAGGCCAACAAGGTGTTACATGAAAACGACACATTGTCTGGGTAGATCGTTCTTACACCAAAATATTTTTTCTTTAGAAACTCTGTAAATATTAATCAGCTGCTATCTTATTTTATTGCTGCAGAAAAATCTACCAGACATCCGATTTGTCCCAAAGTGGAGATGACGGTGGAAGATGGGGACATACTGGAATAGATAAAACACTGTCCAGTACATAACTAAAAATCACAATAAACCAACAAAACAGTTGTGTTTCGGCAGAACTGAATATGAGCTGTGCGTTCCAATAAAAGTCAAAGTGAATTTGGCCATTTCAGTAGGCAAATAAAGCTAGTCGCAGTCTGGCTGTTTCTTTTAAAGGTAAATTGTTGTTCAGCCTTCAAGCATGTGTTTTTTTGTCTTTGAAATTCAAGTTCCATTCGTTGTGTCTGGTCCTCAACAAGGGATTAGTTTAGCTGCTCTGCTTATTCTCCCCTTGCCTCTAGGGAGGGAGTTCTAGTATACCGATATTGGATCTCTGACCCTTCCATGAATCCTACATTTTTCCTTTACCATTTGATCCAAGCTTCTCTCTTCTTCTCTTGATTTTTCTAAGTTCTCAAGCTCATCTTCTACCTCCCTGAATCAATTTTTGTTAGTTAATTACCCATATGTTTTTGGTGGTGGTGTTACATACCATCAAATAGGTTCCAACAAACAGAGACCCCGTATAGGGTTTCCAAGGAGCAGCTGATGAGCTTGAACTGCTGACTTTGTGGTTCAAATCAACTTTTTGGTCCAGCACATTAACCCACAGCGCCACACCAGGACTCCAATTACCCACAGAAGTGTTAAATTATTCATCTGCATGCAGCTTTTGAGAATCTTGCTTTCTGCCACCTTCAAAGATCCCTGTTCTGATTTAATTAGTCTAATATCTCCTGAAATCTTATTAAAAAGACGAAAAAAACTCCCACTGCCGTTGACTCAATTCCTACTCATCCTGACCTTACGTAGGGTTTCCAAGACTACAAACCTTCATGAGATAAGACAGCTTCATCTTCCTCTCATGCAGTAGCTGGTGGATTTTAGCCACCAACTTGGCAAGTTCCTTGCCCAAAACAGTAAAACTGTAGCTTGCAAATGTCTAGAATTTTCTATAGAATTTGCTGTTACTTCATCTCTCAGGAAGACTTCAGTGCTGAATCCTCAGAAGTTCAGATCGCCTCATAAGGCACCGTTCTCTGCCTATCCCAACAGAGAAAAGTCTAATTTTTTTTGAGTTGCTATGGAGTCCAGGTGTGGTGTTGTGGGCTAATGCATCAGACTACAGAGTCATTTGAGGTTCATTGCAAGGTCAGTGGTTCAAGCTCACCAGCTGCTTCTTGGAAACCCCCTACAGGGTCGCTATGGGTTGGAATCGACTCGATGGCACTTAACAACAACAACAATGGCTTCAATAGGAGTCCTAGTGTGGCACTGTGGGTTAATGCAAAGTCGGGTTGATCCACAAGTCCAGCGGTTCAAGCTCACCAGCTGCTCCTCAGAAACTCTGTACAGGGTCACTATAGGTCAGAACTGACTCTACAGCAACTAAGCAACAACAATGGCTTCAGTCACTAAATAAGTGTTTGGGGCACAGACAAAAGGATGTAGGGAGTTCCTCAGGAGAAAGATGAGGCTTTCTGCTCCTATAAAGACTTACAGACTCAGAAGCTCTATGCAGGGTCACCAGAAGTCAGAACTGACTTCACCGCACACCACCGCCACCACCATTTGGATTTCATGCTGTCGGACGACACACCCAGCAGTGTAGAGGATGACAAAGCAGAGTGGGAGGTAAACCAATTTAGAATTTCTCCAGTGTCTGAGGATGTCTGTTCAGAGTTGGCTTGGAACCCCATATTTCTGAGGAGCATCACTCCTGTAACCTGCTTGGCTAAGTCCACTCAAGACTCCATAGTCCCAGTTAAGGAACACCAGCGTGGCTGTGTTGGGGAGTTTTCAAGATGAGCATCCCTTTCCGTGTAGGAAGGCCTGGGTTCAGGTGAATCCTTCCTTCTCTAAAGAGCTCTGTGCAAAAAATGAGGCAAAATATCCTGACTGTCCGGATCTGAGGCTGCCACTAGCTTCCACTCAGGTTGTTCTCCGTTCTTTCTGGTTCCTCATGTCTCTGGTTCTTTCCATAGAATCCAGGGCGACATGCCAAGGGACCAGAGGACTAACCGACTAGAGAATGAGGCTAACTTAGGACAGGAGCCACAGGGGAGAGGCCTTGCCGCCCTGCTATCCCACGTATGGCAGACGTGGGGCAGGTGCTCATCCCACCCAGCCCCTGCACAGAGGAAGATAGGCTCGGTGGGCAACCTGATTGAGCCCTTCTGAAATGATGTTGACCTGAGGAAATTTAGCAAGCAAAGCCAACTCTGACATTTGCAGACAGAGCCACCTTTGGACCCTTTGTGCTTCCGGTCCCCACTGGACTTTGAGTGTTCCAACCTCAGAAGGGAAGTGAGGAGCGTTACTAGGCTCTCTGGCAGCACCTGGTGGTGAGAAGCAGGACACCAGTAACTACCCCAGGCTCCAGGGAGGTTCTGGAAGGGTCTATGCCTTCAGCTGTGTCGGGTCAACCACTAGGAGACCCCTGGATTTGGGCCTTCCTGACGTGTGGATCAAAGGTGTGCCAGTCAAAATACAACATCCTCTGGATACGGATACAGATGCTGACAACACGGTCCCGAGACCCACCCACCGTTTGCCTTCCCATCTTTCAGAGAAGCGCTGTCTGGTGTTGGCAGGCAGGCCATGCAGGGCCTGCAGGGCGGGCAGACCATCTTTATCTGACTGCATCGATCCCCTCTAATGAGACTGGTGCAGCTGCGGCTAATGGTGGTGCCGCATGTTCAGGGCAAACCGGTAGAAGATTATCAACCCCAGGGGTTTAACCGGTGCTGGACGGCCTGAGCCCTCGGGGCAAGGGTGCACTGGTGAGGTCTCTGTATCAAATGAGGGGAAGGGGCCACACCGGCTGCCCGGAGAAACGCGGCCCAAGTGGGTTCTTTCTTTTTCTTTCACCTTTTTCCAGCAGAGATGACAGGCAGCAGCAAAGCCCTTACCTTCTGCTCGTCATTACTCTGTGACCTCAAGTCCCACTGGGGCCGCGTGGCCTAATTATGGCTCATCAGAGGTGGCCTTCCTCCCCAATTAGTGGAGCTTAAGCTGGGGCGCTTGCTGGAACAAGTCGGGGAGCTCACAGGCGCCCCAGCCCTGCTGCCAGTGAGTCTGAGTGACCTGCCATTTCATCTGCTGTGTGGCTGCCACGGTGCCCCCCACCCCTCCACTGCACACACCGTCCCCATGTCTGGAGATCTGATGCGGAGGAGGGGGCAGAGGATTGGCCATACGAGGGGTCCCGGAAGGTGACCTTCAAGAGGGCGCTGACTGGCAAGGGCTCCAAACATCCCCAGTCAAGTGTCTGTGCCGAGTGGGAGCTACAGGTATGAGCAGGGAAGAAAACCACAGAAAAGGCGGGCAGATGCCTTCAGGGGCCAGGCATGTCGGACATTCCATGCTTTAGAGCAGAATGGAGTCACTGCAAGGGGAGAGGACTCAGGCCCCGCAGGCAGTGTGGGGAGCACAGGCCAGAGAAACGAGGGGCTGGCCCAGGGGTACAGGGAGTCACCACACATGTCCTCTGCTTCTGGAAAACACCCCGACAGCTGTTTATTTTAATGCTGTAAATAAGCAATTTAAATATTACCCTATGACAAGTCACATGGTAGCGTGATACCCTGCGGTTATAACAAATTATTTATTAGGTTTTTAGAAATTCCAAGGAAGCATCTTTGTAACGAGGAGTTTTCTGTTGGGTCAGATCATTAAAAATATGGGTGTGCCCCCCCCCCCCCCCACACACACACACCCTACTGTGTCTGTGAGCACTTGATGTGTGAAACACAACCGGGGGCCACATTTTGTCACTTTTCCTATTGCTGCTTGGAAAGCTTTTTAAAAGTAGTTCAGATAGACCCAGAGCCCCAGCAAACACCAACCCAGCCCCTCTCCTCACAGTTTCCAGAGGGGAGAAAAAGCAGAAGTCAAAAGCCAGGGTAGATTGGCTGGCAGACCCTTAGGTGGTCAAGCCTTATTGTGCACACATGAAAAGTAGTGGTTTGAAGAAGTGCTAACGTCGGAAATGTCTGTATGCAGTACTCCAGTGACGCTGTCCGGAGGGCCCCGAGTGTTTAACGTCCATGTTTAACTTTCCCAGGAATAAAAATCACAAAGTAAGTTACAGTTTACCAGAAGCACAGAAGAAATGACAACAGCTGAGAGCATGAGAATCTCTGAAGATGTTCATTCTGGTAGATGTTTGTCTTTAAGGGTGTTTGTTTGTATTTAGGGTTCATTCCCGGGCAACATCCCTGACTATTGTTCGGGGCCATAGAGTCAGCTCCAAGTCATAGCGACCCCATGCACAAGAGCATGAAGCCCGGCCCAGCCCCGTGCCATCCTCACCATGATTGCTGTCTTCAAGCCCGTGGTCACTGCCACTGTGTCAATCCATCTTCTTTTTCACTGATCATCGACTTTATCAAGCATGATGCTCTCCTCCAGGGACTGACCCCTCCTGACGAAGCAACCCTACTCGAGAGTCCAATGTCAGATGCAGCTGGACACGCAGAGAAGAAGCACGCCCCTCTGAGCCCATGGACACAGCCAGAGGACAACCCCTGCGTGTCGTCC
This sequence comes from Chrysochloris asiatica, assembly GCF_000296735.1. NCBI lineage: Eukaryota > Metazoa > Chordata > Mammalia > Afrosoricida > Chrysochloridae > Chrysochloris > Chrysochloris asiatica. The sequence continues at coordinate 5,859,967 of NW_006408623.1, read as the reverse complement.
TCGCTGAGAGCTGAGGTGTCGGAGAAGGATGGCTGGAAGAGACTGTCAGACTCAGTCTGCAGGAGGGACTGGAGGGACTTGGGTGACCCAGAGTCAAGATAGGGACACAAGAGGACACTAGACAGCACACAGGTCGTATCCAGAATACCCCTTTATTTTCTCCATTCTTGGCCTGGCTCAGCCCCAAATGCTTTCCCCATCCTGAGCCTGAGTCTCACCGATCCGTCCCAAGAGTTAATGTCCCAAGAGTTACTCAAGGGGGTCCCACACAGCAAAGAACATCACAGCACTGTCAAATCACAGAGAAACAGTCAACCAGCCTGACTGTTCACCAAAAGGCTGCAGATTCGAATCCACCCAGAAGTGTCTCAGAAGGCAGGCCTGCTGAACTGCTTCCCGAATCAGCCACTGAGAACCCTGCAGGGTGCATGTGTGCTCTGACACACACGGCGGTGCTGTGGCTCACAGCCAGCTACATGGCAACTAGTTGACCACACCATATTATAACCATACAGCACTACAACCATGTCACACTATATGCCATGTTCTAACCACAACTACACCATATTATAATCACACAGCATTACAACCATTCCACACTACAACTACGCAGCACTATAACCATATATTATAACCACACTTCACTATAATCATGCCTCACTACAACCACACCATATGATAACCACACCGCACTACAACCGTACCACATTATAACCATGCTGCACTACAACCACACACTATAAGCACACCACACTATGACCACAGCACACTCATTCAAGCGATATTGTAACTAGTGCCTGGGTCCCCTTAAGGGTGGGCATAGTCTATTCTTGTTTTCAGATCCTTGTTGCTGTTGATAGCTGCATTGGCATGTCCCTGTCCCATGTGCCCCACATAGTGGAAGAAAACAACACCCCTTCCTTTATCCAGATGCACACTGCCCTTGAGTGGATTGTACCTCACAGTGATGGTACCAGACAGAGGTGAACTGCCCCATTGGGTTTCCAGGGCTGTAAGTCCTGGGGTGGCGCTGTGGGTTAATGCGCCAGACAGCAAAGCCATTTGAACTGCAGGGTCGGTGGTTCAAGCTCACCAGCTGCTCCTCAGAAACCCTATACAGGGTCGCTATGGGTTGGAACTGACTCGATGGCACTTCACAACAACAACAAATCTTTACAGAGTCAGATTGCCACAGCTTTCTCCTGTGAACGAATGGTGGGTTTGAATAGTCCAAACATAGCCAATTAGCATCCAACACATAGCCAGCCAATGCATCACGAGGGCTCCTTGCCGGACCTGTAGAAAGTGCTCAGTAATAGAAAAATAGGTAGAAATGGAAGTTGCACTGAGCAAAACCCACCGCCATTGAGTTGGCTCCGACTCCTGAAGACCTTATGTGTTTCTGAGCCTGGAAATCTGTACAAGAGCAGATAGACCCATCGTTCTCCCATGGAGTGGCTGGTGGGTTTGAACCACCAATCTTTCAATCTAACATCTCAGTGCTTAACCCACTGCTCAGCCAGAGCTTCTGAAGAAGCCCTTACAAGAGGGTCCTAGACAGGACTCCCACCCCCAGCCCCGTTTTCTTATCACAGGTGCCCTGATTCCAAGACTTCACGGAGCCCACAGTCATTTTTAGGGTACCCTGAGCTGAAAGGAAAGCAAGAGTGTGGCATGGGCTGAGAATTACTCCATCCTGTGCGCCATCTGGACGCATGGAGAAAAATCAACAGTTTGCAAAGAATTTTCATTACATCCCATTATTTCTGTACATCAAGCTAAGTAGGTGAGAGCAGGCTGAAGCAGAATGAGCTGACAGGCGTGGAGCAGGGTCCAGGGAACCATATTGGCATTTCAACATAAGGTGCTCCCTGAGCTTCTTTCAGGATAGTGACCAGCGGATCGGACGGGAGACTCAGAGAAGTTGGAAGGGCAGCTCCTGTTGGACAGGGAGCCCTCCTCACCCACCAGGTCTCCTGCGACGGTGCATGTGGGCCCCATCAGCCTGGGGAATGCAGACCCGGACTCAAAATTCTGCTTTCCCAGCCGTCTTCCAACAAACAAGAAAAATCCCACTTGATTCGATGGCACTTAACAACAACAACTAACATGGACTGGTTTGTCAAGAAAGTTTACAAATGAATAATTTAAAGAAACAGTTTCTTTACACTGTTTTGGTCAAGTGGCTTAGCTAATTCACAGGGTACCTACAGAAATCCTTTACCCCTAGTCTATAAGAGTCCCTTTGTTTATGGAAAATGATTTTAAAACTGAGCACTCAGAATTACATACTCTCAAACCTCCCCTAGAATCCTGAGCTATCTCATTAGTCAAGACTTTGCAGAAACAAAGCAATCAAATCTAGCCAGGAGACAAAGGAGTGTGTTTGGTTCCGGTCAAGGTAAAGGATGAAGGAGTGGGAGGACCATCCAGGCTCTCCTATGCTTTCTCCTACCGCTGGTTGGTCCATTCATCAGCTGAGATTCTCCACAAGGCCAAGGTCATGGTTTCTGGATGTTTCTGAACTCTTATCACCCCAGTTTTGCAGCCAGAGAACTTTTTTTTAACTACCTTGGAGTCCTGGTATGACACTAGAGGACAATGCACTGGACTTTGAAGTCGCTTTGAACAGCAAGCCGATGCTTCAAACTCACCACACTCTCTTCAGAAACCTTATACAGGGTCGCTATGAGTTGGAACCACTCCATGGCACTTAACAATAACAACAACAACCCTGGATTTGCTTAAGGAGCCCTGGTAGTGTTGTGGATTGTGTGCTGGGCTGTAAACCACAAGGTCAGCAGATTGAATCTACCAGCCACTCCTCGGGGAAAACAGTCTTAGAAACCCTACACAGGGTCACTACGAGTTGGAACCAACTTGAGAGCAAATTGCCACCAAAACCACCTTGGATTTGCTTAGACTGGCAACTACACACATGCATCACACCAGATGGAACACAAAGGAATCAAATCAACTACAACTGTGGAAAGAAATGGTGGAAAGTTTATCACCATCAGCCAGAATAAGGATCAGGGCCACCTGTGAATCAGATGATTAAATGTTCACATGCAAGTTCAAGTTGAAGCTGAAGAAAATTTCAACAAGGGCAGGAATGCTACAGTAAGACTTGGGTAGTTCCCACCTGAATTTAGAGACCTTCTCAAGAATAGAGCTGATGCACTGAACACTAATGGCTGAAGACCAGAAGAATTATTGGATGGCATCCAGAACACCATAGAGGAAGAAAGCAAAGACAGGAAGAAAGAAAAGATTGAAATGTATGTCAGAAGAGACTGAAAATGGTTCTTAATGTAGAGTGTTGTTATGTGCCATCGAGTCAGTTCCGACCCATAGCGACCCTGTACAGGGTTTCCGAGGGTGTAAATCCTTACGGGAGTAGAAAGCCTCATCTTTCTCCCGCGGTGCAGCTGGTAGTTTCGAACCGCTGACCTTAAGGTTCGCAGCCCGATTCGTAACCACTACGCTACCAGAGCTCCTTAATGTAGAGTAGCTAAAACAAAAGGAAGAAATGAAGAAGTAAAAGATATGAACAAAAAGATCTCAAAATGTCTCTCAAGAAGAAAAAGTAGAATATTATAATGAAATTTTCAAAGACCTGGAGTCAGAAAATTAAAAGGGAAGACCATGTTCAGCATTTCTCACATGAAAAGAACTACAAAATAATATGAGACTTGAATTGTAATATCAAAGGAGTCTAGGAGCAAAATATTAACAAGAGTCAGGCACCTCAAAACAATAGACTTTGCCATGTGACCACATCTAGACCAATCTCATGATCAGAAGAAGTGGTCACTAGAATCTGTTTAGCCTAAGTCTAATTTCCACCCCTCCATTACCAGCCTCAGAAACCCTGTACAGGGTCGCTATGAGTCAGAACCGACTCCATGGCACATTAACGATAAACAACAATTACAGGGGAAATGGGATGTGGGTGGGAGAGGTTTGAAGTATAGCCTTTAGATTCAGGTAACCAGCAAAGACCAGGGCCACTCAAAGTGTCATCAGTACAACCACATACTATCTGCCACAGAAAAACAAGACACTTCCCCAGAAGTAAATCAGCATATGGCTGCCTTTATTGAGAAAAGTCCGACTATCAAAACACAAAACCAAAAAAGTCAGCTAAATTAAGTGGTGTGCAAATAGTGACCTATTTGTTTTCATATGTTTCCATGATAACCCTCTTGTATACTTGGATGGGTGTTGAAGATGCAAAGATGGATTGTACAAAGCTATTTTGTACAGTCTGGTAAGAGAGCTACAAGGCAGACATACAAACATCCACAGCATCAGGAAGATGGGACGAACATCCGTCAAGATGATACCAAAATCCCCTGAGCAAAGGATCTGTGTTCTCATTCAAAAAGGGAAACCTAGTCCAAAGATCATGTTGTCATGCTTGGTAACGTGAAGGGTCAGCAAAAAAGAGGAAGAACCTCAATGAGATGGACTGCCAGTGGCAGCAACAATGGACTCCCGCATAGTAGCAATTGTGAGGACTGGGCAGGGTTTCTATCCGTTGTGCATGTGGTCACTATGAGTCAAAACTGACTCGAGGGCACCTGACAACCACAGTCCAAGGAAGCCCACTAAAAAGGCAGATACGTTCTGTGCCACGCCAGCACCACACAGCCTTCCTTGTGATGTGTCCAGGGAAACAACCACGAAGATCCTAACAAGGACCTCCACGCCTAGTCCCCAACCCGTAGTAGAGAATCCCCATTCCAACTCCAGATTCGAACCTGTCTTCATTGCTGACACTCAGAATCTCACCTTGAGTTCTCCTCTGCTTTCAACATGAAAACCCCTTATGGGCCATTGAGGAGCCGTGCCAGAAAATTACCCTTGCTAATTACTATGAAATAAAGAACGGCTCCGTACCAAGCAGCAAGCCTGAACTATCGCTACAGCAGCTGTCAGGGAGACAGCAATCCAGAGTCGCATTAAAAGAAAGAACTGTAAGTATTTTGCTCTCTCAGGAAATGGAAAGGAAATTCACATCTTTACTTTTGTCTGCCAACAGATGGGTCAGGTATCTGAGGGCTGGCTCCAGCCAGCAAATGCACTTGAATTCCCCGATCTTTCTACCTCTCTGAAGAACACTTCATCTTAATGATATTTCTTGCAGATACACATTAATTCTACATTGTTCCAAGAACAGACAATACCATCTTCTTGGACCATGGTATTCAACATTCACTCCACGTCCCTCTGCTTCCAAGATTGAGTCTTTCTTCTGTCAAGCAACAGCGACGTGGCTGGGGCATCAGCCTTTCTGTGGCTCTGGCCCCTGCCTGGGTTCTGGAGTTTTCTCCCAGAGTTACCTGATGACCTCCAAGCATCTAGTCCACGACACTGTAGAAGCTTGACCAATGCCAAGTCACACCAGCAGCTGCCCAAACTGCATTGGTGCCCTCTGCATGGATCACAATGGCCCCTGCCTTCTGAAAGCCGCATCTTTTCTGTATTTCTGTATTACTCCTGTCTAATGAGTGAAAGAGAGACAGAGAAAGATTCAAACACCTGAAAACCAAACTCTAAGGGTTGCCGGGAGATACTCTGACTCTCCATGAACCAATCCTTTCTCTCCTGGTGTCCTTGCCACTTCGGGGTTTTCTCTTTGCTGTTCAGTGCAAAAAATAAATCACAAGAGAAGTGTCAGCACCAAGGGTAGGCAAGCTGGCCGGCCACCTTGGCCACCTGTGTTCAGGTCTGACTGCGTACGCAATGGTGTCCTTCTTTCATTTCCTAAAACCACTCTGCGGAGGGGAAGGATGCGCAGAGCTCAGGTGTAAGAGGAGCCCATGGCTCAAGGTCTTTCATCTAAGAAATCTTTAGCTAAAAAAAAAAAAGGAAAAGGAAAGAGAGAATAAAAAACGGGACATCAATCAGGTATTATTTCCAATTATTTTTCAAATTGAAACAGAGGAAGAAAACACACACACGCATAAAACCTGACATGGTGTTACTTGAGTTTGTTGCTGGAAGGGAAGGCCTTGCTTATATTGAAGTAAAGTTCTGAAAATAAGCAAAGAACAGATTTATTGATTTTGGGGGAGTCTGGGTGTAAAAAGAGAAAGAATAAAGAAGTGCTCTTTGCCCGCTCTGTCCAAATGACATCCCAAGTGGCCGCTCTAATGGTGGGGGAGGGGAGGGGGCAGATGCCTATCCGGGCACATGGACAGAACTGCCCTAAGGCTAGGGCTAATGGTATTGGCTGAGCCTGCTGTAAGCTTCTCTTTCTAATAGCCAACTTGCTATGTGCGAGAAGACAGACAGATATTGATTGGTCCAAATGCCCTTGAGTTGACAACATCTGAAATGAAAATCCACAAGGCTAGCACAAACTTTCTGCAAGTTCAATGTCTGGAATCTGATTATGACACCAGGCTGTGAAGCCAGTCACACATGCAAAGGCCCCTCTTTGCTGGACCCCCTGTTTGGCACCTGTAATTGGAAGGAGTTAAGTGGCTTCATCCGGCTTGTTATTCAAATGTTGACTGGGACAAGGCAAAGGCAGGCTAATCTTGGGGCGATTAAAGGAAGACATGTTCTCATTGGCACAGGAGTAATGTCAGAAACAAAATGGACCGAGTCCTCAGCTCTCCTTCCCACCTGAAACAGTGATTGCACACCACTTAAATACACATTCTCTCAGTGCTAACACTCAGGCCCAAACAACCAAACCCAGTCGGAGCCATCCTGTATAGAGCTTCTCAGGCTGTAAATCTTTGGGAAGCAGAAAGCCTCAGCTATCTCCCTCGGAGCAGCGAATGGGTTTGAACCACCAGCCTTGTGATTAGCAGTCCAGGTGTTCCTTAAAAGGTGATCTGGAACACTTACAGGGAAATGATTTGATTGCTCTACACGAGGTGATCTATATTTGTCATTGTTGTTGTTAACACTCACAGGGACCCCGTACAGGGTTTCCGATGAGCCTTTGGTGAGTTTGAACCACTGACCTTGTGGTTCAGACTGACCTTGCCATCAAATGCTTCTCCTACAGTTTCATACTCTCTTACCAGGAGACCTGGCCATGTCGTGGGTTCTGCATTGAGTTGCTAACCACAAGGCCAGCAGTTTGAACCCACCAGATGTTCTGTGGGAGAAAGATGAAGCATTCTGCTCCCGTGAAGATGGACAGTCTCCGAAATGCTCTACAGAAACGCTGTGAGTCGGAACCAACTCAAAAGCACACAACCACCACCACCACTCTCTTACAAGGAGCATTGATGTTTCACTTTTCTTTCCTCTCCCAAATAGAGCACTGAGTTGCAATTCACAATTGTTGGAGGAGCGGGAAGCTTGAGATGTGTGGGATTCTGTCCCGCTCTCATTACACACGCCTCTCTGTACTCTACAAATTCCTCTTGATCAATACATCGACAGCAGGATAAACTTTAAATAAAGCGCCATTACACTGGAAATACACACTGTTCTTGTCTTAGTTGCATGTTTAGAAGCATAAAAAGGCAAAACCTCTCAGCATGGGAGCCCGGGTGCTTGTGCCAAGAAACCTACTGATGGAATACACATGAAATGTATTCAGCCATTGATTGGAAATGCTGATCCTTCATGGCCTCGTGTTTCTTTCCTCGTTAATCTTAGCTAACCCTCTCAGAACAATACCAGCTTTGTTGACCCGCATCCTGAAACCTCGCCATGCGGGGAGAGACGGCAGCTTTTCAAGACGGGCAGGATTCCTGGCATGGGAACATCAGTCAGAAGCAAATCCGGGTTCACAAACTGCCACTGCTATCTTTCTGAAAATAGTGAAACTAGAAATCAAATCGCTTTCTGAGAGATGGAGGGCTAAGGATGCACAAGATCAGGAAGGAGGAGAAAGCCACACCAGGCCAGCTGCTCAGGAAAGGACAGAGCTACGAGGGGGAGGGGGTCAAGAAGGCTTGTGGACTTGCCACAGCAGCGGCGCTACCGTGAATCCTTGTCACCAAAGCAGCGGTCACTCAGGCCAGAGTCAGAGAAGGCCAGGCCCACCTGTGGGACGCTTTGTGGCTTCTGTAGCTCAAAACAAATCATAAAACAACCCACTACGTCAAGTCGATTCTGACTCATCGTGGCCCTAAATGGCAGACTGGAACTACCCCATAAGGTCTCTCCAAGGCTGTAGATTTTTTTGAACGCAGACTGCCACATCCTTCTCCCGGGAGTGGTTATAGGGTTGGACCCGCTGACCTTTGGATCAGCCACTGAGCATTTCAGCACTGTATCCCCAGGGCTCTGTACAGCTCAACAAGGAGGTTCGAACACCTGGCCAGGGGCTGGGATACCAGAACACTTCCCAGCACAAGTGAAATTTCCCAGAGCCAATGTGGCTGACATAGGCACAGGTGACTCTTCCCTTTGTCCACCAGTGAAAGAAGCCATGTCTGGCCTCCCTCCTGCCTTGTCAGGATCTTTCTAGCGGTCACTGGGCGGCACAGGCGGATTGCTCTCCTCGTGGGCTAAATTCTGGGCTGCGAACCACAAAGTCGGCGGTTTTGTGAGACAGTAACGATTTACAATCTCACAAACCCTCAGAAGTATTTCTACTCTAAGTTGAAATGGACTCGAAGTTAAAGGTTGGTGGTTCAAACCCACTCAGTGGCAACCATCTGTGACAGTCCTGATGGTTTGCTTCTACAAAGACGAAAGATTCATGGGTCCTGTAAATCAGAATCAACTCGACAACCGCGGGTTTGTTTCCCACTTATTTGTTGTTGTCGTTGTTGTTATTTGTCGTTGTTGTTGTTATGCCGAGTCAGTCCAGGAGCAGGCCCCAAACTGCCCAGTGCCCCTCTAAGCGGTGTACAGCCACCATGTTCTTCCTGAGGGCTTTGGCAACCGCAAAAGCTAATTGCAACCGTTTTCTTGTACCTTTCTCCTGAGACAGAGAGAGGAAGAGAGTCAGAAACATCAGAACACAAAATTCTAAAAAATGCCTACTTATAAAAAAGAAAGAAAAGGAAGCTCCTAGACAGAAATATTAACAGCCACCCCCTATCATAGCTAAAATTTAAATATTTCATAAAGGATGGAGACGTTATCTGTTGCCCTGAAGCACTGTATTTGCTGCACCCAAACCGCGTCAACAGAGTCCTTTCTGAATTCATGAAAAGATCAGCATCTGAATATATATGAAAGATAAAGTCTACCTAATTCATGAGAGGCAAGAAGACAGCAGCTCAACTTGTGGGTGAGTTTGGGTCCCCTGTTCCTAGCCAAGGGAGGAGACCCCAAGGGGGGCAAGTGCTAAACATCTCCCTCTGATTATATCCACACAGGCCTGGTTTAAATAGCAGACAGGCTTGCTGGGAGAACAACAAATCTCTCAATAACACACAGGAAGCTGTGCTTCAACACAAAACAGAAAGCAGTCTCACTCTCACGGCCACATGCTTGCATGGCACATGAAAAGGCTCATTGGTCTTCCCATGATATACTTTCACGAACCTGCTGTAGTTGTCAAGTCGGTTCCGACTCATAGCGTCCTGTGCACAACAGAACAAAACCCTGCCCAGTCCTGTGCCCTCCTCACAGTCGCTGCTACACTTGAGCCCATTGTTTCTGCCACTAAGTCAAACCATCTCATTGGGGTTCTTCCTCATTTTTATGATTCTCCAGTTTATCAAGCATGATGTCCTCCTCCAGGGACTGGTCCCTTCTGATAACATGTCCGAAGTATGAGAAATGAACTCTCGCCATCCTGATTTCTAAAGAGCATTACTGCAGTTCTTCCAACACAGCTTTTTTTTTTTATTATTTGGGCAGTCCGTGGTACTTTTAATATTCTTCTCCAACACCATAACACAAATGCACCAATTCTTCTACAGTCTTCCTTATTAATTTTCCAATGTTCACATGCATATGAGGCTATTGAAAATACCATGGTTTCAGTCAATGCACCTTAGTCCTCAAAGTGACATCTTTGCTCCTGAACACTTTAAAGAGGTCTTGTACAGCAGATCTGCCTAGTGCGATATATTGTTTGATTTCTTGACTGCTGCTTCCATGAGGGTTGATGGTTGATTTGAGCAAAACGAAGTCTTTGACAACTTCAATCTTTTCTCCATTTACATGATGTTATTTATTGCTCCAGTGGTGAGGATTTTTGTTTTCTTTTCATTGAGGTGCAGCCCATACTGAAGTCTGTGATCTTTGATCTTCATCAGTAACTATTTAAAGTCCACTTCACTTTCAGAAAGCAAGGCTGTATCATCTGTATTATCACAGGTTGTTCATGAGTCTTCCTCCAATCCTAATGCCACGTTCTTCTTCATATAATCCAGCATCTCGGATTATTTGCTCAGCATACAGATTGAGTAAGTATGGTGAAAGAATACAACCGGGTGCACACTTTTCTCAATTTTAAAACATTCAGTGTCCCCTTGCACGATTTGAATTACTGCTTCTTGGTCTATGTACAGGTCCCTCATGAGCACAATTATGTATTCTGGAATACTCATTCTCTGCAATGTTGTCCATAGCTTATCAGGATCCACAGAATCAAAAGTCTTTTTATAGTCAATAAACTATCTTTCTAGTATTCTCTGCTTTCAGCCAAGATCCATCTGACATCAGTAATGATATCCCTGGTTCCACATCTTCGTCTGAATCCATCTTGAACCTCTGGCAGTTTCCTGTCAATGTACTGTTGCAGCTGTTTTTTAGTTATCCTTAGCAAAATTCTACTTGGAAGTGATATTAATGATATTGTTTAACAATTTTGGTATTCTGTTGGGTCACCTCTCTTCGGAATGGGCACAAATATGGATCTCCACCAGTCAGTTGGCCAGGTAGCTGTCTTCCAAATGTCTTGGCAGAGATGAGTGAGTGCCTCCAGTGATGCATCAGTTTGGTGAAAGATATCATTTTATATTCCATCAATTCCTGGAGCCTTGTTCTTTGCCAATGCCTTCAATGCACTTTGGACTTCTTCCTTCAGTATCATTGGCTCTTTATCATATGCTCCCTCTTGAAATGGTTGAACATCAACCAATTCTTTTTGGTACAGAGACTCTGTGTGTTCCTTATGCCTTCCCTTGATGCTTCCTGAATTTTTCAATATTTTGATTTAGTTGTTGATGGTAAATTTTATGGTGTGAATTGGTCTTCCTTGTAGACATATGGAATTATCCTATCACAGACAGTACTGAACTTCAAGATAGATCTCGAAATGTTCTTTTTGTGGATGAATGTGATGCCATTCCTCATCAATTTGTCACTGCTGGCAGAGTAAGCCCTATGATCATTAGATTCAAAATGGCCAACACCAGTCCATTTCCACTCACTAACACTTAGGTCATCGATCTTTATGCATTCCATTTCATTTTTGACAACTTCAATTTTGCGAGATTCATACTTCAAATATTCCATGTTCCCATATTTAATGGATGTTGACAGCCGTTTTTCCTCATTTTGAGTTCATGAATGGAGATACTTGGAAACAGAAAGTAGCCCCCTCTGGAGTTCATATGCTCAGTGGTCCTCAGGAATTTATCTTCAGGAATTGAGAAGTTTGGAAACAGCTACTGGGATCATTCCTGGTATAGAAACATCCAAAATTGCCCAGAACCAAACAAGAGGGAGTTGCATCCTTGGTGGGGACCATGACAAGAAAAGGGCCCACCCCACGCAGAGTTACTCTCTTAATCACTAAGTACACAGGTCAGTGAAGCGCTCACACTCACCACGGCATACAATCATCACCAATCACCGCTATTTCCAAAAATGTTTTGCCACAAGCAGTAAATCAGGGCCCCTTAAGCAATAACACCCCCCTCGCTGTTGTTGTTAAGTGCCATCGAGTCAGTTCCGACCCATAGTGACCCTGTATAGGGTTTCCGAAGAGCGACTTGTGAGCTTGAACCACTGACCATGAAGTTCAAACCAATTTTGCAATCCAGCGCATTAACCCCAGCATCATATGAGTCGGATGATATATTTGTTCCCGTGAGTTGAAATTAACTCGATGGCAATAGATTTGATTTTGTTATTTTCTTGTTCTTTGGCTTTGGTTTGGTTTATTCAATTAGCATCATTGACAAGGTTCATCCAGCTGTTTGTTGTTGTTTGTAAGTGCTGTTGAGTCAGTTCTGACTCATAGAGACCCTGAATAGGGTTTCTGAGGAGCAGCTGGTGAGTTTGCCATGCTGACCTTGTGGTTCACAGTCCAGTACTGACCCTAGAGCGTACACCAGGACTCATTGCTCTTTACGGCTGATTAATAATACATCTATATGTTCTTACTTTTTTCAACAACAGAAATGATTCTACTCCACATTTTACAAATGCTTTTTTTTCCCACTTATCCACATAATCCGAACATTTTCAAGTCCTTAAGCATCTCCTTTCAGCATCCTTGTACCAGGAGGCAGAGTTGTAGCATCTGGCCTCCAGCCGATGAATGCACTACTGTTTTGCACTGAGATCAACAACACTGTGAGGACCATCCTCAGGGCTAAATGTGTGAAGTACACAGAGAAATGTTTTGGTTCAACGGACATGCAGTTTTCATTTGGAATAGGAAATATATATATATATATTTTTTTTTTAAGTAGATGTATAAAATAAATGGTAAGTTCAACATTAGTAAACGACACTGTTATTCTCCCAAGCACCTCCCAACAGGAGCCCGATGCTGCCGTGAGTGGTGGGCTGGCCTCAGCCACCCACTGCCTGCGGTCCTTGTGCTCCGGAAGCCTCTTCTTCCCATATGGACACTTCTCTCTGGGGCAGGAAGAGCCACTGCTGCCTGAGGTCAGTGCCCGCCTGTGGTTCACCTCTCCTCACTGCTGTCTCAGGTGGAGCTACCAACCAAGGGCGGCTCCTGAGGGTTACTGGACCCCAACACAGTGTGTTCAAGACAGCCTCCTCCAGGCCTCCCTCTCTCTGAGGGGCACCCTTGTTACTGTTGTTACATGCCATCAAGTCAGCTTCGACTCATAGCGACCCTGTATAGGGCTTCCCAGGAACAGCTGGTGAATTTTAACCACTGACCGTATGGTTCAAAGCGACCTGGCAGTACAGCGCTTTATCCCACAGCGCCATGCGGACTAAACGTCAGACAGAAGAGGGGTCATTAATTACTTCCTCTCCATCTCTGTTACTCCCCTCAATCAACCTAGCTATCTTTCTCTTCCAGCAAACTGCTTCTTTCCTTCAATCTGTCTCTCTCTTCCCCGATATCGCCCCCTTATCCCCAATCCTGCTGTGGCATTGTGGATTAATGCGCTGGACTGCAAGGTCAATTTGAACCACAAGGTTGGCGGTTCAAACTCACCAGCCACTCCTAGGAAACCCTATACAGGGTCACTATGAGTCGGAACCGACTTGACGGCACTTCACAACAACAACAATTCCCAATCAATGGACTGGTCACCAAGCCCTGACAATCCTCACTTCTGAATACTTCTGCAGAGCAGCAGGCAATAGGTACTCCCAGGGTCACTATGAGTCAGAACCGACTCCACGGCACTTAAAAACAACAACAACAACAATTATGTTGTGGTTGTTAGGGGCTGTCAAGTTGGCTCAAACTCACAGCGAACTTATAGACGACAGAAGGACCCACTGCCCGGTCCTGGGCCAGCCTCACAATCATTGTTACACCGGAGCCCATTGCGGCTGCCACTGTGCCAATCCATCTCATTGGGGGTCTTCCTCTTTCTTGCTGACCCGCCACTTTATCAAGCATGGTGTCCTTCTCCAGGGACTGGGTCCTCCCGATAATGTGTCCAAAGTATGAGAGACAAAGTTTCGCCATCCTGACTTCTGAGGAACCCTCTGGCTGTACTACTTCCACAATTATTGTTGTAGTCATTAGGTGCCATTGAGTCGATACCGACGCATAGCGACCCCTACGCACAACAGAACAAAACACTGCCCGGTCCAATCCTGATGCCACGTTTATCTTCATATAACCCAGCTTCTCTGATTATCTACTCAGCATACAGGTTGAGTAGGTATGGTGAAATAATACAACCCAATCACACACCTTTCTTAATTTTAAACCATACAATGTTCCCATGTTCTGCCTGGGGTCCTTGTGCTCCAGAAGCCTCTTCTTCCCACATGGACACGTCTCTCTGGGGCAGGAAGAGCCACTGCTGCCCGATGTCAGTGCCTGCCCCTGGTTCACCTCTCCTCACTGCTGTCTCAGGTGGAGTACCTGAACAGCTGTTCTGTTCAAATAACTGCATCTTGGTCCATGTACAGATTGCTCAGGAACGCAATTCAGTGTTCAGGAATACTCATACTTCGCAATGTTGTCCACAGCTTGTCATGATCCACACAATCAAAAGCCTTTGCATAGTCAATAAAGCATAGGTAAACATATTTCTGGTATTCTCTGCTTTCAGCCAAGATCCATCAGATATCAGCAATAATATTTATCATTCCATATCCTCTTCTGAATCTGGCTTGAACCTCTCGAAGTTCTCTCTCAATGCATGCTTGCAGCCGTTTCTTTATTACCTTTAGTAAAACTTTACTCACATGGGATCTCGAAGATATTGTCCAATGATTTCTGCATTCTGTTGGGTCACCTCTCTTTGGAATATGAATCTCTTCCAATCAGTTGGCCAAATAGTTGTCTTCCAAATTTCTTGGCAGAGATGAATGAGTGCCTCCTGTGCCACCTCACTTCTTTGAAAGATTTCAACTTTTATTCTATCAATTCCTGGTGCCTTGTTCTTTGCCAATTCTTTCAATGCATTTTGGACTTCCTCCTTCAGGATCATTGGCTCTTGATCAGATGCTACGTCTTTAAACAGTTGAACATCAACCATTTCCTTTTGGTACAGTGACTCTGTGTATTCCTTCCATTTTCTCTGGATGCTTTCTGCATCATTCAATAATTTGTCCAGAGAATCTTTCAATAACGCAAGTCAAGGCTTGAATTTTTTTCTTCAGTTCCCCCAGTTTGAGAAATGCTGAGCGTGTTCTTCCTTTTGGCTTTCTGACTCCACATCTTTCCACGTTTCATTGTAATATTTGACTTTGTCATTTCGAGCTGAACATTGAAATTTTCTGTTTAGCTCTTATACCTCCTCATTTCTTCCATTTGCTTTAGCATCTTGTAAAATCCTATCATGCATTCTCCAGCATCATTTCTATCACCAAGGCCAGATTTTCCAACTACTGAGCCTTCCTTTTTGTTTCCAACCTTTACATTCTAATCTCCAGTAATTATCAATACATCTTGATTGCATGTTTGATCAATTACAGACTGAAGAAGTTGGCAGAATTCTTCATTTTCATCATCACTGGCTTTAGTGATTGGTGCATGAATTTAAATAATAGTGGCATTAACTGGTCTTCCTTGTAGGCGCATGGACATTATCCTACCACAGACAGCGTTATACTTACAGATCTTGAAATATATTTTGATGATAAATGCCACACCATTCCTCTTCAACTTGTCATTTTTGGCATAATAAATTATGTGATTGTCAGATTCAAAATAGCCAATACAGTCCATTTCAGCTCACTAATGCCTAGGATATCAATGTTTATGCATTCCATTTCATTTTTGACAACTTGCAATTTTCCTAGATTCATACTTCGTACATTCCATGTTCCCATTATTAATGGATGTTTACAATTGTTTCTCCACATTTTGAGTTGTGCCCCATCAACAGATGAAGGTCCTGAAAGCTTTACTTTGAGGAGGTAAGTTTTCCACAGTTGTATTTTCAGTGCCTTCCAACCTTAGGGGCTCATCTTCCAGCACTGTATCCGACACTTGACCATGGTGTCCCTGAGTCTATGGTCCTGAGCCCTGAGGCCCAGCATCTAATTTTCTCAAAGTGTTTGGTAGTGTCCCCAAAGTTTTCTCAGTGCTTGGTAGTGTCCCCGAAGTTTTCTCAGTGTTTGGTAGTGTCCATGAAGTTTTCTCAGTGTTTGGGAGTGTCCCCGAAGTTTTCTCAGTGTTTGGGAGTGTCCATGAAGTTTTCTCAGTGTTCGGGAGTGTCCATGAAGTTTTCTCAGTGTTCGGGAGTGTCCATGAAGTTTTCATAACTTTGCCCCCTGTATGCTCCAACAGAGTCATAGATATATTTACAGCAAAGGTAAATTCCCCAGTACAAACATCCTGTGTCAACCCTGTATATATCTGTGTGTGCAGACTCCCAGTCTGGCTCCCACACCCATTCAGATTGCGTGTCTATCCACGCATCTACCCCCAGATCACTGTTGTGGCAGGGTTTTGTATGTACCTGAATTGACCTCTAGTCCTTTAAACCTTGCACTCCCAAGAAGAGTCCTTTAAACTGTAAACCAGACATATCCCATAGTTAAGCAACTCCAGAGGGGCTCACATACCCACAAGACCCTTTGTCTGGTGGCCACCACCTCTTCAGAGACCCTCACACATACACACAAACGCAGAAACACACACCGCATTGTAAGCTTCACTGCACAAGATGGCAGCTTTTGGCTCCAGGTGGATATTTCAATAGAGTTCAATGAAATTTCTCATTCCTTTGTTGCTCTAGCCACAATTCAGGGTACAGTAGTCGTGTCCGGCAAGTGGGTGCTATCATGGACGAAAGCTGTTGTATATCTGGGATCATGACCTTTCTCAAAAAGCTTCCTCTCCATGCTAGGGAAGAAACAAACGAAGCAGCTCTCCAAATCAACCTATACCAACATGTAAGCATCGCCCGTCTTCATGTGCAGCATTGGATTTGTTCCTGAAACAGATGTAAGACGCCATGTGAAGTAAGTCTGATGTCCCTTTAACTTCTTGATGGCAAATTCTAATTTCCTAGTGTGTGCTTTCCAACCACACGATGCCAATGCAGTGTCCTCACTGCCAGTGAACACTCCCCTCATATACCCTATAGCAGGGGGCTTCGAGGCAGCAGGGACTGCTCCCACCCAATGGCCCAACACCCTTTGGTTAGGAGAGTCCTGGTCACCCAAGCCAGGTGATTTGGAAGGGAAGTCGAAAGTTCTGAATTCATCAACAGTGCCTGAAATCTCATCTGCGACAAGCCGTCTCACGAAGACGAGTACTAAATGACAGAGAAGGTGTCTAGGAGAGGATAACCTTGGATATGCGTCTTGTTATTAAGGCCTTCAAACGGGTTCCGACTCATAAAAGACCAGGTATAGGGCTTCTGAGGAGCAGCTGGTAGGTTTGAATTGCCAACTTAGTGGTTCAAACTGACCTTGCAGTCCCGTGCTTATCCAACAATGCCACACCAGGACTTAATGATGTCTGGTCACTAATTAGCACAGAAGCTAGCGGGGCTAGAGTTTGGGGGAGCAGCGAGGGGATGGAGGGATTTCTGAGGGGGATCAAGAAAGAGGCGTAAAGGATAAGAGGCAGTATGAAAGAGCCGCGGCTCTCTGCTCCCTCATCTGCTGAGACCCACTCCACTGCCCAGAAGCACTGGCCAGCTTCGAAGCACTCTAGCTAACCGAACGTTTTCAACATCAAACTGTTACTAACAGGTACCTCCTCCTCCAGATCCTCCTGGGAGGCCTGCCTTTGGCTCCGGGACCTCCAGCACCAAGAAGCAGAAGGGAACCCAGCCGTAAGTGGGATTGTTAAAGATAGTTGGCCGAGTCCCAGCAGGCTTCTCCACGGGCGAAGAGAATTACTAAACATCACTGCAGAGAGGGCAGAGTCGCTCCACAAACCAGGAAGGGAAGGAAGATGGGCCAAGTGGCTTTCATGAAACAAACAACCTAACCCTGCACTTTCTGCAGAAGGTTTTTGGGACCGGAAGGACTCTGTGAGCCAGGAGTTCTCCGAAGTCCCTGAGTCCCCTGGGATATCTCGGGGATCCCATAAAGAGGGTGGCTCATGCCTCAGAGTTATAATAGCTCAGAGAGCAAATCAAAATGTGTTGCGCTGTGGGTTAATGCGCTGGACTGCAAAGTCAGTTTTAACTGCAAGGCAGGTGGCTCAAGCTTACCAGCTGCTCGTAGTGGTGGTAGTTATGTGATGTGGAGTCGGTTCCAACTCACAGCGACCCTGTACAGGGTTTCTGAGGCTGTAAATCTTTACAGGAGCAGAAAGCCTCATCTTAAACCCTATATAGGGTCGCTATGGGTAGGAACCGACTCAACAGAACTTAACAAGTTTCTCCTTAGAAACCCTATACAAGGTTGCTCTGCGTCAGGTCTGACTCAATAGCACTTAAAAATGACAACAATTATTTAATTTACAAAGCAATTACTAAATGTGATACTCTCTTCAGAAAATGCAAATATAGATGACATGGTAAGAAATGTCAGTTCAAAATTCACACTGCTGAATTCCAATGTGAGAATATAAAACTGGTATATTCACTTCATTATGAAAAAGGAAAACACAAAGTCCTTAATAAAGTGAATGATGTCGTGACCACAGAATGACTTGTAGATGTGAAGAAAATACATCTAAAAAACCTGTACTTTTCTATGGGTAAAAAAAAAATGTGTTACTGAGGCACGGCAGAGGAAAATCCAGGGCGAGTGGCACCTGTGGCAAGTACTGGAATGGAGACCCTATCCAAACACCCATCTTTTGGATAACTATGGCGCTGTACGATAAGTGTTGCGCTGCTGACAAGGACAGGGGATCAAACCCACCAGCCGCCCTGCTGGACAAAGACGAGCCTATCTGGTCCCATAAAGACTGTCAGTCTCAGAAACCCTATCTAGAGTCCATCAACTCGAGGGCAGTAGGTGGACTGTGAACAAGATTGGTGGTTCCAAACCACCAGCAGCTCTTTGGAAACTCTATACAGCGCTGCTATGAGTAGGAACCAACTTGACGGCACTTGACAACAATAATCAACTCAAAAATGCATGCCAAGCTCAAGCATCCTTTACTTAACATGTGAACATGGCACACGAAGCTTCCTGTCATCAAGGGTGAAAACTGGACAGTGATGGGCTCCAAGTCATTGGTTTCAGTTTCTTCTCTTCCTACCCTCAGCAGAGCAGGATCACTGCCTGCCTAGACCCAGGGAGGCTGCCAAATATAAGTATATTCATTTGAATTTCATTTTAATTCGTGAAAGAGTTCTCACACCTGGGGATGGAACGCTCCATGGTAAAGAGACACTTCTCAGTGGCGCCCCCTTCAGGTGATACCCAGAGCATGCACCATACCTGCCGTACCTTAGATGAACCTCTGGGGGTAGCAGTGGTACAAGCCTGGTGGTACAACTCCGAATCAAAAGGTTGATGGTTTGAACCCTTCAGTGGCTGCGCAGTAGAAAGACCTGGGAATCTGGTCCCATAAAGATTCAAGACAATTCTATGATACAGTTCTACTCTGTCTCTTAGAGTTGCTATGAGTAAAAATGGACTCAAGGGCCCCTAACAACATCAGTGGTGACTCAGTGGTGGGATTACCCACTTCCAAGTCCCCTCAAGGTGGAGGGTCAGAGAAAAAGAGGAAGACCCCCAATGAGATGGATTGGCAAAATGGCAGCATCACTGGACCCAAGTGTGGAAACAACAGTGAGGTTGGCCCAGGATCAGGCAGTGTTTCGTCCTGCTATGCATAAGGTCGTTATGGGTTGGTACCAACTCGGTGGCACCTAACAACAACAACAACAACAAAGGCCCCTCATGTGCAGCCACTACCCATCCCTCAGTTGAGGTTTGCGTGGAGTGGGGCTGTAGGGTGCTAATAGCACCGGACTGCTAACCTCAAAGTTGGTGGTTCAAACCCACCAGCCACTCCTTGAAAACGCTATGCAACTGACTCAATGGCACATAACAACAACAACGACAGGATGTTGAACCGGTTTCAGCAGAGCTCTCAGACGAAAAGAGAGTAGGAAGAAATGCCTGGTGATCTGCCTTCAAAAGTGAAGAGCGTGTAGTTCGCAAAGATCTGAACCACAACACTCAAAATGCATCTTTGGTTAGGGCAACATGGGGAGGGAGCTTGAGAACGGGTTCCCAGCTCTACTTGGTGGGCTTCCCAGCGTAGACCAAGCACTCCTAGGACCCAAGGTGCCTGGGGTGAGGGGGTTGGGGGGGTGTCAGCCTTGGACAAAGCCGTAGACAGGAGCCCAGGGAAATCCCAATGCACATGTGCTTTCATTCCTGGAGGGCCAAGAGCAGAGAAGCAGCAAGTATCCCCAAGTCCTCAGGACAACTGCCTCCCAACTCCTGGCTCAGATGTCCGTCTGTCTGGCTTCTCAATGCGTCCCTGGCTTTGCTGCGGATCTGTGCAATGTGCACCTGTCCTCACGTGCCCTGAAGGCCCTGCACGCTCACTTTGCTAGTGAAAGGGGGCTCTGCCCGCTCTTTGCTTAATGTGCTCCTGGACCTAGCGGGGCCTGAAGACCCCTGTGCCAATGGTAACAGCCTCCTTCCACCGTGCTGAGCTGAGAACACAGCTCCACTGGATGAGGCCTCGCAGGAGTGAGCTTAGACTTCACAGGCCTCCATTCACAGCCAGGGCAGCCCCTTTGATCATCCTGGAAGTCCGTTTTGTCGCACACATCGCCCCTGGAATCGTGGGGAGCAGAGACAGCTCCCATCTCGTGAAGCCACGCGTGGTTTTGATCCTCAACTGGAAAACCTTGCTTCAACGCTGGAGGGAGTGGAAGTCAACGCATGGTTTAAAACGGAACAAAAACACCAAAGGAGGGTGGTCTTTGGGGATACGTAGTTGACCACGCGGGATTTGCTTTCATTTCTCAGGTCCACATATTATTCAAGCTGTGCCGATTTAGTGGTGGTGGCCTTGCTCACACTGTGCTCCCTAAAACAGCCAGGTAGGAATTTTCTTTCTAGTCCACTGTGTTGGTGATGGAGGTGGGGAAATCACCCTGGTGAGTCCTGTCCCTAAGCTCTGTGCAGCCAATGAAATAGCACCTCAGTATCTCTGACGTCCCTCCCCCCAACCCCCACCCCCAAATAGCGCCTGCAAAGGATTCGGTGGCTTTGTGATATTAAAATGATTTGCCTTTATATCATCAGCTGGGTGATTCCTGCCCCCATGAAGCGCAGGGCAGGGGGCCCCCCGAGTAGCCACAGGCTGTGGGGCCTTGGATTGCTGGAGCAGCTCCCCGCAACTCATCAGCCAGCCCCCAAGGCAATGGCTTAACAAGCCTCAGCAGAAGGGTGAGGGAGGGGTTTGCTCTTCCCTCTGCAGAGAGAAGGAAAGGGATAGAAACAGTATGGAGAAGGCACGGAGCTCGAGCTATCCATCATCACAGTGCTCACCTGACAAAGGATCACACTCACCCTAGTTACCTAGAGCTGCAGGAAAAAACAGCGCAAGCAAGTGGCTCTCAAGAACAGACGTGTATTGTCTCACAGCTGCGAGAACTAGACGTCCGAACTTGGGATGCCGGCTCTAAAGGAAGGCTCTGTGTCCGCTCTGGGGGTTCTGGGAGCAGGTCCTTTTCTCAACCATTGTTTTTTTTTCTGTTCTTGCTGATCTTAAAGTGGCAGCTCTCGTCCCCCATTTGCACCACCTGAGTCTAATCTGCTGTCTTTATAACTCACAAATGATTAGATTTGGGGCACACCCTGCCCTGCTATGACTTTAGGAACATAACTAAGAAAACCCTATGCCCAACGCGGAGCACATACACAGATACAGGGGTCAAAATCCCAACACTTTGTCTGGGGGACACAATCCAACAGTAATCCACTTGAGGGGATTCTCATCAGAACACCTTCCATCCCCACCTGCTTCAGTAATGCCACTGCATTCTAACACCATCTGCTTCTAATACTATCTTTACCCTCCAAGTTCGCTGCTAAACCCCCGGAACTGTAATAAACTGAAGATGGTCCTATGGGGAGGTGCTACAAATTAATAATTGTATCATCTGTGAAGACAGAATGAAATTGTCATCTTAAATAAAACTACACTAAGAAAACATAATCATATTTATCTTTCAGACTTCAGGGTGAACTCGAGTTAGAGTTTGGGTTAGATTTTAAGTGTTTTCCAACAAAGAGGAGGTTTTTTAACTTTGTAGTTGGTTATGCGTTGAGCTGCTAAACACAAGGTCAGCAGTTTGAATCTACCAGCCACTCCATGGGAGATAGCTGAGACTTTCTGCTTCCGTAGATTTACATCCTGGGAAATCACATGCTGGGTCTCTGAGTTGGAACTGACTCCACGGCACACCACCAATCTGAAATGAATTGATAAAATGTAAAATTTCTAGACACAAAGCAGTTGCTATTAGGTGCCCCTGAATCAGTTCTGGCTCACAGGGAGCCCATGGACAACAGAACAAAACCCTGCCCGGTTCTGCACCAACCTCACAACTGATGTGACGTGTGAGCCCATTGTTGTTGCCACTGTGTCAACCCAGCTCCTTGGGGGGCTTCCTCTTTTTCATGGACCCTCCACTTCACCAAGCATGGCCTGAGTCTACTTTGTTTTAATCTATGTTCAGCTCCTTGCATAGTGGTTGGACTCATAACAGACGTTAAAAAAGTGTTCTGAATTCTTAGAACTCATTCCTTCACACATCAGGTATAAATGCAGACTGACAGCACCCTAGTCAAGACAAACAGACCTAGAGCACAGGTGATAGGGATAGGGCTCATGGAATCTGGGAGCACATATCAAACATCTGCTGAGTTCCAAACACAGTGCTAACCCTGGTACATTGGGGGACAGATAGACACAGCCCCCTGGTACACTGGGGGACAGATGGACACAGCCCCCTGGTACACTGGGGGACAGATGGACACAGCCCCCTGGTACACTGGAGGACAGATGGACATAGCCCCCTGGTACACTGGGGGACAGATAGACACAGCCCCCTGGTACACTGGGGGACAGATGGACACAGCCCCCTGGTACACTGGAGGACAGATAGACACAACCCCCTGGTACACTGGAGGACAGATGGACACAGCCCCCTGGTACACTGGGGGGCAGATGGACACTGCCCCAAGGTGCTTACTGTCTAGCAGGGGGTCAAAAAGCAAGTAAGCAAAGTAGTAAAATGCATGTTCACTTGTTAGCAGTATTATGAAGCAGGCGACTGGCAGCCACATTAGAAACGATAGTATTAGGCAGGATGAGTTCTGATGTGGCACTGAAGGATAAGCACTAGACTCCTAAGCGAAAGGATGGAAGTTCAAACCCACCAGTCACTCGAAGATCCTACACAGGGCTTGTAAAAGAACCACCTAAACCAAGGCTGAAACAGGCGTGTGTTTCGGTTTCATGTAACAGAAGCATCTGAAGGTGAGCAGTCCAAGGTGAGGAGACGGCTTTCCAATTCATGAACTAGAAACTAGGCTCCTTCTGCCATTCTCAGTGCGTAGTTTCTGACTCAGAGCCCAAAAAGGCTGCCCAAGCTCCAGCCGTCACAGTCTAAATTAACCCAGGAAGGAGGACAAGGCTTCCTTCTGTGGATGATGCTTACTTGAGATCACACACTCACATACTGGGGTCTGGGCTAGCTGCAAGGGAGGCGGGAATGCAGATATATTCTGGAAAGCTGGGGTGATGCAAAGAATTGGAGTTACATTGCCAAGTCGGGAGAGAAGCTGGGCAGGACGGATGATTAGAAGTTTCTGCCAGAACAGGGATGAGGTCAAAAATGTCGGCAGAAAGAGCAGTAGAGTACGGTACAAAGTCCAAGGAGAAAACAGTTATGTCCACATGGGGGCAGGAGGATGTGGGGAAAACTCCATCATGACAAAAAAGTTTTGGGGAAAGTCCCTGTTAGAAGTGAGGGCCCTGAGAGACTGAAGAAGAATGCTGCAATCCTCACGCAGGAATGACAGACAGAGGCTTAACTGAATGCTATTCTCTTGTGGTTGGTTGATGGCAGAAAAATCCAAGATTGCGTGAACCCTTGTTGTTGTTGTTGTTAAGTGCCATTGAGTTGGTTCTGACCCATAGTGACCCTGTATAGGGTTTCCAAGGAGCAGCTGATGAGCTTGAACTGCTGACCTTGCAGTTCAAACGGCTTTGCAGTCTGGCGCATTAACCCACAGCGCCACACCAGGACTCCTAGCTTTGTACAAACTAGACTTCTGCAATGTAAGCCCAGCTTTCCCACCAGCACAAAGGACGTGATCAGCTGTCATGCAGAGATAAAACCCCACCAGGCATGCAGAGCTGTGTACACCAGACCAGGCCTCAGTTATTCAAGCACGATGAAGCCCCTCTTCTCTACATGGTGAGTGGCACTACCCCAGGCTGCAGGGGCACCGCAGTAAACTAGGTTCATTGAAGGGCTGCCCCCAGGAGCTTACAGTCTACCAGGACAGACAGCTCGGTCTGCAATGCATCCAACCCCAAACAACACAATTGCTGCCAGTGTTGCTGTTGTTGTTGTCAGGTGCCATCGAGTCGGAACCGACTCATAGCAACCCCATGTACAGCAGAACAAAACAATGTCTGATCCTGGGCCAACCTCACTACCGCTGCCACACGTGAGTCCATCAATGATGCCACCTGGCCAATCCATCTCGTAGGGG
>NW_006408623.1:5823586-5833582 GCF_000296735.1 Chrysochloris asiatica | reverse complement strand
GCATATGAGTAATTGATGGTCTGTTCCACAGTCTGCCCCTGGCCTTGTTTTCACTGATGATATGGAGCTTTTCCATCTTCTCTTTCCACAGATGTAATCAATTTGATTTCTATGTGTTCCATCTGGCGAGGTCTGTGTGTAGTCAGTGAAGAATAGGGGGAGCCAAGGAGCAAAATAACACGGCCCAACCCAGCCAAGGGGGACATGGTCTGGCATTTGTGCTGAGACACAAGAACAAGCCCAGGGGGGCAACCGCTAGAAGAGGAGGAGTGCCGAAAACATCACAACCTGAGGAGGATTCCAGGATAGGCAGAAGCCAGCCTGCCCCAACAGGGAGGAATATGCCTCGGGGATGAAGACGGGAAAGTGAGTTCAGATCTAGACGCATTGAGTGAAGGTTTCTGAGCATCACCAAACAAGAACAGGGCTTGTTCTGAGTAGCAAGATCAAGAACAGACAGAGACCTGGGAGCTGACAGCCCACACATGGCAGATGACAAGCCCACCTGTGTGAGTTGCCGGCCAACTCTCAAGAAAGTCCTAATCACAAATACAAATCGTTTCCTACAAGGAACCAGGAAGGGGTTCATCCACAGTGCTTCTGGGCGAAAGAAAGAAAATGAAAAGACCACATGTTGTATGATTCCCTTTATAAAGCAGTGTCCAGAAAAGGCAAAGCTATAGCGATGGACAGTAGCTTAGTGGTTGCCTGGGGCTTGGGTGGGAATGGCAAGTAACCACAGCAAATGGACACCAGGTGTCCTTCTGGGCTGATGGGCATGTTCTATAATTCAACTGTGGGGAGCGTTGCAGAACCCTGTAATCTTGTAAACATCACTGGCTCGTACTCTCCAAGTGGGTACTTTTATGGCACGTAAGGAAAACCTATACAGGGTCGCTATGGGTTAGAACCGACTCAACAGCACTTAACAACAACAACATGTTACAACTCAAGAAAGCTGTTTTAAAAGCACTGCTGCTTTTTAAGTATGGAAGGAGCGTTGGTGGCGCTGCGGGTTAGGCGTTGGGCTTCTGACTGTGAGGTCATTGGTTCAAACTCACCAGTAACTCCATGGGAGAAAATATGTGGCTGTGGATCATGACAAGCTATGGACAACACTGCAAAGTATGAGTATTCCAGAACACTTAATTGTGCACATGAGGAATCTGTACACAGGCCAAGAAGCAGTTGTTCAAACAGAACATGGGACCACTGAATGGTTTAAAATTTAAAAAGATGTACGACAAGGTTGTATTCTTTCACCATACTTATTCAACCTGTATGCTGAGCAAATAATCTGAGAAGCTGGGTTATATAAAGACAAACATGGCATCAGGATTGGAGGAAGACTCATTAACAACCTACGATATGCAGATGATACAACCTTGCTTGCTGAAAGTGAAGAGGACTTAAGACATTTACTGATGAAGATCAAGGAGCACAGCCTTCAGTATGGTTTACATCTCAATGCAAACAAAACAAAAATCCTCACCACTGGACCAATAAACAACATTCTATCAACAGAGAAAAGACTGAAGTTGTCAAAGACTTCATTCTTCTTGGATCAACTATCAACACTCATGGAAGCAGCAGTCAAGAAATCAAACGACATATTGCATTAGGCAAATCTGCTGCACAAGACCTTTTCAAAGTGTTGAAGAGCAAAGATGTCAGTTTGAGGACCTAAAGTGCACCTGACCCAAGCCATGGTATTTTCAATAACCTCATAAGCATGTGAAAGTTGGACAGTGAATAAGGAAGACCAGAGAATTGATGCTTTTGAGTCATGGTGTTGGAGGAGGATATTGAGAGTGCCATGGGCTGCCAAAAGAACTAACAGATCCATTTTGGAAGAAGTGTAGCCAGAGTGCTCTTTGGAAGCCAAGATAGACAAACTTCGTCTCTCATTGTTGTTGTTGTTGTTAAGTACCGTGGAGTCGGTTCCGACTCATAGTGACCCTGCACAGGGTTTCCAAGGCTGTCAATCTTTACGGGAGTAAACTGCCTCATCTTTCTCCCACGGAACCACTGGTAGTTTCAAACTGCCAACCTTGAGGTTAGCAGCCCGATTCGTAACCACTATGCTACGAGAGCTCGTCTCTCATTTGTCAGACATATTGTCAGGAGGGACCAGTCGCTGGAGAAGGACATCATGTTCGATAAGGTGGAGGGGCAGGGAAAAAGAGGAAGACCCCCAAAGAAAGACCCCCAACGAGATGGATTGGCCAAGTGGCAGCATCGATGGACTCAAGCGTGGCAACAGTAGTAAGGGTGGCCCAGGACCGGGCAGTGTTTCGTTCTGCTGTGCATAGGGTTGCTATGGGTCAGTACTGACTTGATAGCACCTAACAACAACAACAAGAATCCCATAAAGATTTACAGCCTCAGGAACCCTGTATAGAGTCACTATGAATCAGAACAATGCTCATCTGTCAGTTTGTTGTACCGAGATGGCATGTATGGGATTCTGGAAGCTGTGCCATGGGTATTTTATATACCAGCAGGGTGGACAGGTTTCAGCTGAACTTCTAGATGAAGACACTATGTGATGGAGACATAGGTTGCTTCCAAATACTTAGTTACTGAAAACCTTATGAATACCAGTGAAACACTGTCAGCACCAGAATATTAGATAATGAAACACGGAAGCTGAGCCCCTCAGGTTGGAAGGCACTCAAAATGCGACTGGGGGAGAGCTGCCTCCTTAAAACTGCTTCCACTTTGATACAAATGGAGAAGAGCCCTCGGGACCTTCACTGCTGATGGGGTACAACTTAAAATGAGGAGAAACAGCTGTGAACACCCATTAACAATCAGAACAGGGAATGTACGAAGTATGGATGTAGGAAAAATGGAAACTGTCAAAAATGAGATGGAATGCATAAAGATCAATATCCTAGGCATTAGTGAGCTGAAATGGACTGCTATTGGCCAGTTTGTAAACTGATGATCACATGGTTTACTATGCTGGGAATCATAAATTGAAGAGGTATGGCATTGTATTCATCATCAAAAAGAACATATCAAGATCTGTCTTGCAGTACAACACTGTCTAGGATAGGATAATACCCATATGCCTACGTGGAAGACCAGTTAATACGACTATTATTCAAATTTATACATCAACCCCTAAAGCCAGTAATGATGCGACTGAAAAATCCTACCAACTTCTTCAATCTGAAACTGATCAAATATGTAATCATGGTGCATTGATAATTACTGGCAATTTTATGCAATTGCTGGAAACAAAAAGAAAGGATCAGTAGTTGGAAATTAGGCCTTGGTGACAGAAATGATGCTGGAGATAGCATGATAGAATTGTGCAAGACCAATGAATTCTTCATTGCAAGCACCAACCATTTTTAAACAACATAAAATGTATCAATACACATGGACCTCACCATATGGAATACACAGAGATCAAATTGATGACATTTGTGAGAAAAGGCAGTGGAAAAGCTCTACATCATCAGCCAAAACAAGGTCAGGGGTAGATTTTGGAACACACTGTTGTTGTTGTTGTTAAGTGCCGTGGAGTCGGTTCGGACTCACAGCAACCCAGCACAGGGTTTCCAAGGCTGTAAATCTTTATGGGAGCAGAACGCCTCATCTTTCTCCCGTGGAACCGCTGGTAGTTTCGAACTTCTGACCTTGCTGTTCACAGCCTGATTCGTAACCACTACACTACCAGAGCTCCTTTTGGAACACACTATTTACCTGCTTATACGCAAGTTTAGGCTGAAGCTGAAGAAAATTAAAAACAAGTCCATGAGAGCCAAAATATGACCTTGAACAAACCACACTTGAATTTAGAGATCACCTAAAGAACAGATTTGGTGTATTAAACACAAAAGACTGAAAAAGAGAAGAGTTGTGGGATGACGTCAAGAACATCAGACAGGAAGAGAGCAAAAGGTCATTAAGAAACAGGAAAGAAGGAAAAGGTCAAAATGGATGTCAGAAGAGACACTGAAACTTGCTCTCCAGCATAGAGATGCTAAAGCAACTGGAAGAAATAAAACGGGAAAAGAGATGAACAGAATGTTTCAAAGGTCAGCTCGAGAAGACAAACTCAAACATTACAATGGTACAGTGACTCTGTGTATTCCCTCCATCTTCTTTTGATGCTTTCTGCATCATTCAGTATTTTTCTCATAGAATCTTTCAGTATTTCAAGTCAAGGCTTGAATTTTTACTTCAGCTCCCTCAGCTTGAGAAATGCTGAGTGTGTTCCTCCTTTAGGTTTTCTAGCTCCAGTTCTTCCAGACTGGACTGTTGTTAAGTGCTGTAAGACAGTTCCGACCCACGGCGACCCTGTATAGGGTTTCTGATGAGCTGCTTGTGGTTCAAACTGACTTTGCAGTCTAGCACATTAACCTACAACGCCACCCCAGGGTTCCTCAGACTGGACTGGAGTGGCCATAATCCAATGACTGGTGTCCTTATAAGAGGGACAGATGGGTATACACTGGAGGAAGATGGTCATATGAAGCCATGGCCTAGACTGGAGTGATGTAACCACAAGCCAAGGAGTGTCAGATGTTCCAGCTAGCATCAGAAGGCAGGACAAAGACATGGAATGGATTTTCCAGGCTCCATTAGAATTTCCAGAAGGAGTCAACCCTACTAATCGTTGGATTTGAGTGTCTCGCTTCAAGAACTGTCAGGGAGTAAATGTCGGTTGTTTCAAGCTGCCAAGTCTGTGTCAGCCATAGGAAATGACACAGTGCCTCCCACTGAAAAGCACTAACAGTCAGACAGTGCTAACCCCGCACCATCACCATGCCCAAGGTTTTGTTTGTGCACACATATTTGCACATACAGCAATGCATGTGAGAGCCCAACTCAATGAGGCTGCCTTGTTTGCCCAGGTCTCTAAGTTTCCCACCTCTGACTTTCCTATTGCTCGTTTTAAGATGATACTTCTTCCTTTTCTGACAGACTTGGGCCTTACACAAGTTCCTCTTTGTGCAGGTTCTATGGTCTCTTCCCACACTGAGCACCCATCACTACCAGACAAGGGCCTAGTGATAACTGAGGTGCAGGCCTGACAGCAAGTCTATTATACCTCATCACTTGTCCGCCCAACAACCTTGTATACAGACACGCATCCCACACATGGATAGACTTCAAATGCCGCTGCCTCTGTGTCACATGGATAGACCACAGAAAAACATCCAGCTAACCTGCACCGAGAGCTTTCCTACCTGGTAAGTGTGTGCATAGCATCTCACATGTTTCTGAAAAGACATAAGTGTGCACGGCACACAGAACATCATGCCATGAGATGCCACACCCCCACGGGCAGCTCTGTCCAGTCCACTGAGTGAGTTTCTCCCTGAAGACCCCATGCAGGCCCCACTGGCCCAGCCCCGCTATTTGGTGTCTGTCACACTATTTCATGTTGTTTAGGAAACAAAGTTTCCAAACTCATCAGTCACTAAGCCTATGTACAGGGTGAACTTACTGGCAATTTATCATTGTTAGGGCTCTCCGGCTTTCCCAAAGGACGACTTCGTCTACACCCTATCATGGATCAGGATGGTTTTGTCTACACCCCATTCTGGGTGAGGATGGTTTTGTCTACACCCCATCGTGGGTGAGGATGGTTTCCTCTACACCGGATCATGGATCAGGATGGCTTCATCTACACCTTATCGTGGATCAGTATAGCTTCGTCTACACCCTGTCGTGGATCAGGATGGCTTGGTCTACACCGTATTGCGGCTCAGGATGGCTTCATCTACACCCTATCGTGTGTGAGGACGGCTTCGTCTGCACCCTAACGTGGGTCAGGATGAGTTCGTCTACACCCCATCGTGGATCAGGATGGCTTCGTCTACACCCTATCGTGGGTGAGGACGGCTTCGTCTACACCCTATTGTAGCTCAGGATGACTTTGCCTACACCCCAACGTGGGTCAGGATGGTGGTGAAAGTATGCGAGACACTCGTGCAGGAATGATACTCCTGAGATAGGGTCTTCACATGGGAGGAGGGGGGTCACAGCTGGCTGTGCTCCCTCTCTCCTTTATTGCTCCCTTTCATCAACCCACAAACACCTCAGGTCCAGCTGGGTGCTCAGGGGCCAGAGGGCTCTAACAGTCTGCATACCACTCGAGAAGGCTGTGCATGCAGATTCCCAGGCCAAGCCCCAACATTCATGTTAAGGGTCTGTGTTGGGCTGCATGGCCCCTAATGCTCAAGGGAGACATACACCAGGCCCAGAAGACCCCACCCCTGCTGCAGGGGAAGGAGGGAGACAGTCATGCAAGGAAGGAGAGAGGCAGGGGTGATGGGAGGAGACAGGCAGCTCGCAGGGAAGTTCCCGGGGGCAGATGGGGGAGGAGCACAGAACATGGCCAGGAGACACCTGGGAGTGTGATACCAGAGTGCAGCCTGGGCCTCCAAGGCCACTCAAGGAAGTAGGGTCAGCCCCTCAACCTGGACTCGACAGGGGTCAGCCTACCTGCCCCCATTTGATGACTGAGACCCAAAGAAAGGGTGAGCAGGAAGAGCCTGCAGCGCTAAGTGGGGAAACAGGGCGGCCTTTGTCCTCCACGGCTCTCCCCAGTTCCTGAAGCAATCACCTCATCTCCCTCCCGAGCTCTCTGCCTCTAGCTTTCTTGAGTAAATATTCCCACCAGAAAATGAACCATCATAAAGTTATCCCTACCACCGAGTTTATTTAACACGGTCCGGCCCTAAACCTAAAACCCAAGGAGACCGTTAATTCTGACACCACACAGAGCCCACCAGGGCGCTAGCCGGGGCAGAGACCCCGGAGGCCGCCCCTGGCTTCCCCCGCATTAATTTATTCCACATACAATCTTCTCCCGGCCCAGAGGGAACCACATTTTCATGGAGGTCCTCTTAGCTGAGGATTTATCAAACCAGAGTAGAGGCCTGCTATGAACATCACATCCATTATCTTAGCTGTTGATTTTAGTCGAAATGTCAAGAAATGATTTAGTATAAAATCCGTCACAAAAGCATTTATTAAAAAATCTTTCGCTGTTCTTCATCTACAAACATTGACTAGCCTGCATACAAATGTCAGC
Organism: Chrysochloris asiatica; assembly: GCF_000296735.1. Taxonomy (NCBI): domain Eukaryota; kingdom Metazoa; phylum Chordata; class Mammalia; order Afrosoricida; family Chrysochloridae; genus Chrysochloris; species Chrysochloris asiatica. The sequence continues at coordinate 5,826,522 of NW_006408623.1, read as the reverse complement.
GCTTTGGCCTAATATACTTCTTCATTTATTTACTGTTCTTGCTTTTTGGATACAAGCCAAAAAGGATGTGCCCCGGCAGACTGTGGTTCCGGGCAGGTTCCAGAGAGTACAACTCGACACCCCAATGTCAACAGGCTTGCTTTATTGGGGTGCTGTTGACGATGGCCTTCCCTGGAGAGGAGCGTCGTGTTCAAGGGGAAGAGGGTCTTATTTCAAGATGGAGTTGCCAAAGGAAACAGTGAAATCAGGGTGGGACAGATGGAAGTATGCCAACACACACATGTGCAAATACAGAAGGTGTAAGTTAACACCAAGCTCCTGTGCACACACAGTTCACATGCTTGGCTATTCACCAAAAAGTTGGGGGTTCAAGTCCACCCACAAGCACCTCAGATGCATGGCCTGGTCATGTACTTCTGAAAGACCACATGCCCACTGCCCCTGAGTGGCTTCTGACCAACAAAGACCCCCTGAGTGGGCTCTGACTCATAGAGACCCATTGTCCCTGAGTGGGTTCCGACTCACAGAGACCCACTGACTGGGTTCCAACTCACAGACACCCCACAGGGCAGAGCAGGACTGTTCCTTAGGATTTCCAATACTGAATCAGTATGGGAGCAGACAGCTTCATGTTTCTCCTTCAGAGAGGCTGGTGGGTTTGAACCACCAACCTTGTGATGAGCAGCACTATATATAATTCACAGCACCAACCCTATGGAGAACAGTTCTACTCCGTACACACTGGGTATAACTAGCTCTGGTAGTGTAGTGGTTACGAATCGGGCTGCTAACCTCAAGGTCAGCAGTTCGAAACTACCAGCCATTCCACGGATGAGGCTTTCTGTTCCTATAAAGATTTACAGCCTCGGAAACCCTATGCAGGGTCGCTACGAGTTGGAACCAACTCCACGACACATAACAACAAAAACAGTTCCCAGGAAGGAACCCCAGGGGGCTGCAAATGGTTAATTGTTCCCTGGAAGGTTAGGGGTTACAGGTTACAGGTTACAGGTTAGAGGTTAGGGTTAGAGGTTGCAGCCCACCCAGAGGTGCCTTGGAAGAAAGGCTTTAAAAAAAAAAAAAAAAAAAAACCACAGCTATCTCGAAAATTCTATGGAGCGCAATTTTACTGTAACACTTAAAAGGCCTGCGTGAGTCTGAGTCGACAGGACAGTATCTGGTTAGTTAGTTAAGCATTAGCCCTGCCTCTGTTCACAGAGCCTGAATGAGCCCCAAAGACCTCATCTCGTGCTATCCAAAGTCTGAAAATAAGGTGTGTCCTCCTGAAGTCTGCATGCAATGAGCGAATCCAGGGAACTGAAGCCTCTTAAGAGGTCACACAGCTGGCGAGTGACGACACAGCCCTAGAATGCTGGATCCATGGATTTAGGTTACATGTCTGTCACTGGGCTCTTCTGGGGAGGTGGGGAGCAGAGGAAGAGGCGGAGGAAATTTGGAAGGCAGAGAGCCCTGCCAAAATCAGCAAACAAATATGGAGTGTGGATTTCAGGGCCCCATGGCTGCAGCCTCAACTGCGAGCTTGGAAAACCACATTTCACCTCCAAATAACCCTCCTCCTCCTCCTCTGAGCCACATCTCCACCCTCATGTCACCCTAGTCCAGGTGCAGATTACAGATGCCTGCATATGGGACCCACATAATCTCAATTGGTACGGCGAACATCCAGCTACTAAAAATGATGCTAGGAAGAAACAATTGCCAACAGCCAGCTTCCAAACTAAAGGAATGACTGAGTGACTTTATGCCTTGGGGCATGGGGACTTGAGATTCCCTGTCAATGCACTCCAAGGGTCAGGTTCATGCGTGAACCTACACTTATTTTGCACTAATTACACCAGCACTTGAATGCCCTCTTCCCGCCCTCACTGCCCATTCTAGCAGGGAGGGAGCCCCTGCCTGCTGGACAGTCAAGTCTACGTGCAGAGCAGAGAGAGGGAGGAACTGCCAGGATCCGTGAGGTCAAGTCAGCCCCTGGCCCCTGACCATCCGCAGAGAGCCCACTCAGCACCCGCAGATGGCTGGGTAGGCTCAGAATGGAGGGGAAGCCAAGTGATCCCAGGTGTCTTAGTGGGTCCAACCCCTGCATGAGTCAGGGTTCTACAGAGACACAAAACCACTGCCCCTCAAATACAACTGTGCCTTACCTTTCAGTGAAGGTTTGTGTGTTGCTAGGACCCTGAACAAGTTGAGGTGGAGCTTTCAGACTGAGAAATTAGGAAGAAAGGCCTGGTGATCTACTTCCAAAATCCAGTCAATTGAAACCCTGTAGCTCCCAACCAATGGAATGATGCAGGACCGGGCAGTGTTTAGTTCTGTTGTGCAGCGGGTCACCACGAGTAGGGGGCAGACTAGAAGGCAGATGACAGCTAGGAGAGAGAGATTGGCCTTACCAAGTTGGCTGATGCAATAAAGAAGCAGGTCCCAAATCTGTAGGTTGGAGTATCTCCATTACAGTGGTCAGACAGGGTCCTCTGTCAGGAGCCTCCTCCAGGGCTTTTCCCCCTAAGGCCTCTGCATTAAGGAGGATAATCAGCTTTACTTGAGATCAGTTGGTTTAAATCTTAATCTTGACAGCAGCTTCTAGACTATGATCTGACCAAAGAGCTTGGTCAGCACCCAGGATTCCACTCTACCAAACTTTTGTTTCTATTTCCACATATTCTTCCTAATCTCTTATTTTTCTTATCTTTCTCCTCCTTCCTCCCTACTCCATGTGATGAAGGCCATGCTATTGGGAACAGGGATGAGAGGAGCCATGGTCTAGAGACAAATGAAGATCATGCTAATGGGAACAATGAGAGTGCCTGTGTCCTCACGTGACGGTGATCACGCTAATGGGAACACTGGTGAGTTCCCGTGTCCTCATGTGACCATGTTAATGGGAACACTGGTGAGTTCCCGTGTCCTCATGTGAC
>NW_006408623.1:5812303-5823326 GCF_000296735.1 Chrysochloris asiatica | reverse complement strand
TAATGGGAACACTGGTGAGTTCCCGTGTCCTCATGTGATGGTGATCATGTTAATGGGAACACTGGTGAGTGCCCATGTCCTCATGTGATGGTGACCATGTTAACAATAACAATGCTAAGCGTATCCAACGTATCCACGGTGACAGAAGCAAACATGCATGCCGGGCCCTTTGCTGTATCACCCCGTTTGATGCTTCCATCATGTTAATCACTCGGAGCTTCCATTGGACTTCTTGACTTTCTGTGGGAACCACAAGTTCGTGGACATGGGGTTTATTATCCTGTCTTCAGCTGCATCCCAGTGCCTCTGACCGTCAGTAAGTGATCTCATGTTAAAGGTGGAAAACCAAGGCCCCACATCAATGCAAATTAAAGGTGGGGTCGCCATGACGGTTCTCCTCCTTCCACCTCCCCTCTCCTTTACAGGACTAGGGTGTTCTTAGGATATCTCAATAGCCTTGCCCAAATAGGCAGTCCTTCACTTTCCACAGTATGAATGGAGGTGCTTTCCCACGTACCCAGCTTTGATGGGGGGGGGGGAGGGGACCTGCTCTTGCTTCGGTGAAGAGGTGATCGTGACCACTTACCGCTCCATCACCGTGGGACCAGGCTGCCCCCTTGGTGCCCCTCAGAGCAGCCCTGTGCACGTGAGCAATTTCAAGCATGAAACACATTTGTATCACTTAAGGGGAGCAAGCTCAATTATTTAAGTCTACCTAGATTTAGTTCAAATACAGGAGTTCCAGTGTACATCTGAGACTTCGGGGAAATTGATTTTTCTGCTTAAGATCATTTCATAGGGTTTAGCATTTAAACCAAATCAGGCGCAAGCTGATCTCTCAGACTCTGAGCTTGCTTGTATTCTACAAAGAGCAGCTCGAGCCCAGGACCTTCTTGCCATCCACACTTGCTGTATCATTTCACGATTTTCACAGGCCCTGGTGGCCCCCGAAGTCATCTTCAGAGTCACCATATCAGCTGTTTCTCATCACAGTGCTGCTGGACTGGCTATGTCAAGGGACCAAGTGGGGAGCTGGGAATAGTATTTAGCACTCAGCTGACTTTGTGGAGACCTTTTTTGGGAGACTTCTTGGAGTCAAGGTATTTTCTTGTTGCAGCTTTATTTTTTCCCCTTTTTCTTTCCAGTCATTTTCAAGTGATTTTTTTTAATTTACTCTTGATGGGAAGGCACACGGTGGACCAAAACTATCGTGGATGGGTGCAGGGAAGGAAACGTACCCTGAAATTCATCTTGATATTTACTATTAGATAGCTGCTCTGGGCTGAAGAAGAGAGGCTGGAATGTCGAACGCAGACTTTCTGTTTCCACGTTCTTCTGAGAAAGAACCTGTGTAGCCATCTGAGAATCAAACCAGAAGCCGTCAGGGATTCCAAACCAAACTGAACCAAAAGCCAAACCCACGGCCCTCAAGTTGATCCCGACTCAGAGCGACCCCCCAGAACAGGGTGGAAGCACTATGTCTGTAGGGTTTCCGAGACGGTAATTTCCATGGAGCGGACTATCACCTCGTTCTCCCGTGGAGTGGTTGGTGGGTTCGAACTGCTTGCCTTGAAAGCAGTGGAGCACTTGAACCACTGAGTTACCAGAGCTCATTCATCTGAGGACAAATGGTCTGAAATAGCTCATCAGTCCAAATGATGACAGCTAACCAATGGAAATAATTTGGTGTTTTTAACTTTTCATTGTGAACTAAGTGAAGGTGTACAGAACAGATGATCAGTTTTACATTCAACAAATTGGCTACTTTGCTTCACTACATGGTTGCAACCCCTCCATGTACCATTAGTTAAAAGGATTTACCTCTATTCACTCAACTCTTGCATTCCTCCCTATGTCTCCTGCTACCTTCATCTTTCCTCTGCCAACCTTCCTCTCCATGTATATTGTCTGCCCTGTTACCGACATCAACACGTGTCTGCCCTCTAGCCCATGAATAATCCGCTCCCACTCCCCCAAACCCTGCCCCATAACTGTCATTTGTTGTTAGGTGCCATCGAGTTGCTATTGACTATAACAACCCTATGTACAACAGAACGAAACACTGCCTGGTCCTGGGTCAACCTCAGAATTGTTGCCACGCTTGAGCCCATTGGTGCTGCCACGTGGCCAACCCATCTCGCTGGGGGTCTTCCTCTTTTTCTCTGACCCTCCACCTTACCAAATATGATATTCTTCTCCAGTGACTGGTCCTTCCTGAAAATATGTCCGAAGTATGGGAGACGAAGTTTGGCCATCCTGGCCTCCAAAAAGCACTCTGGCTGCACTTCCTCCAACATAGATCTGTTGGTTCTTTTAGCAGCCCAAAGCACTTTCAATAATATCCTCCAACACCATAACTCAAAAGCATCAACTCTTCTATGGTCTTCCTTATTCACTTTCCAGCTTTCACATGCATATGAAATTATTGAAAATATGATAGCTTCGGTCAGGTGCACCTTAGTCCTCAAACTGACATCTTTGCTCTTCAACACTTTAAAAAGGTCTTGTGTAAAAGAGTTGCCTAATGCAATATATCATTTGAATTCTTGACTGCTGCTTCCATGAGTGTTGATAGTTGATGCAAGAAGAATGAAGTCTTTGACAACTTCGATCTTTTCTCTGTTGATAAGAACGTTGTTTATTGGTGCAGCGGTAAGGATTTTTGTTTTCTTTACATTGAAATGCAATCCATATCAAAGGTTGTGATCTTTGATCTTCATCAGTAAATATTTTAAGTCCTCTACACTTTCAGCAAGCAAGGTTGTATCATCTGCATATCGCAGGTTGTTAATGAGTCTTCCTCCAATCCTGATGCCACGTTTATCTTCATACAACCCAGATTCTTGGATTATTTGCTCAGCATACAGGTTGAATAAGTATGGTGAAAGAATACAACCCTGTCGCACACCTTTCTTAATTTTAAACTATTCAGTGTTCCCTTGTTCTGTTTGAACAACTGCCTCTTGGTCCATGTACAGATTCCTCATGAGCACAATTAAGTGTTCAAGAATATTCATACTTTGCAATGTTGTCCATAGCTTGTCATGATCCACACAATCAAAAGCCTTTGCGTAGTCAACAAAGCACAGGTAAACATCTTTCTGATATTCTCTGCTTTCAGCCAAGATCTCTCATTCCACAGCCTCTTCTGAATCCAGCTTGAACCTCTGGAAGTTCTCTGGCAGTGTATGCTTGCAGCCATTTCTGTATTACCTTTAGTAAAACTTTACGCTCGTGGGATATCAAAGATATTGTCCAATGATTTCTGCATTCCACTGAGTCACCTCTCTCTGGAATGGGCACAAATACAGATCTCTTCCAATCAGTCAGCCAGACAGTTGTCTTCCAAATTTCTTGGCATAGATGAGTGAGTGCCTCCAGTGCTGCCTCGCTTTCCTGAAAGATTTCAATTTTTATTCCATCAATTCCTGGTGCCTTATTCTTTGCCAATTCCTTCAAGAATACGCATTGGACTTCTTCCTTCAGTGTCACTGGCTCTTGGTTATATGCTACCTCTTGAAACAGTTGATCATTAACAATTTCCTTTGGGTACAGTGACTCTGTACCATCATAGATTGTTTCTTTTTTGTTTGTTTGTTTGTTTGTTTGCTCCAACAAATATATAATTCACCATTTCAAAGTAACAGTGGCACACACCCTTCACACCTCCCATCCCAAATGCTTCACTAGGATCCAGTGTCTATCTTGAGGCATGAAGTTTTAAATATGCTTCCATAATTCTTCTTTTGCTTGGATATGGTTCCTTTAGGGCCCAGGGCTGTGGCTTTTAAATCTTTGCAGGAACAGATAGACTCATCTTTCGGCTGGCAGGCTGGTTCTCCTACCCTTGTTGTTAAGGGTTTGTTGCAGTGTGTCTTCCAGACCACCATCTTGCCGGAAGTCCGAGAAGTCTAATTTAGTTAGTAATAAAAGGGCAGTGCATGGAATCAGGTTGATTAGGACCAAAAGCCCAGCTTATATGAAAAAGCTCTCAAATGTAATGATCTTAGTATCTTTCTTATAACTTCTTAGAATGGTTTTCCACAACTTCTCCTCAACCTTGGCACTGTTCTCAGAAATGATTCGATTTTAAGAAAAGCTAAAAGCTCTCTTCTCCTCCTTTCCGTCCTTCCCCCTCCGTTCCTCACTTACTTACTCTTCTACACATACAAGAGTGAAAAAGTGCAAAGAAGAGAAAATTATTGACCAGAAACACAGATGTCTGCCTGTGTGGCTTGCATGTTTCTGTGATGCTAGAAACTACACGGCAGGTTTTTCAAACACCAGCAGAGAATTTGCCCATGGTGGGCAGGTTTCAACAGAGCTTCCAGATTAAGACAGACCAGGAAGAAAGACAGACCTGGTGATCTACTTCTAAAAACCAACCAATGCAAACCCTGAGGATCATAAGAGAATTTGTGCTGGAAGATGCAAACACAGCAGCCATCACTAAGATGGCACAGGACCACGCACTGTCTCCTTCTTCACACATATGGTCATGACAGCAACCAACAATGATCATTATGTAAAAAGATGCAAATCTATAAAAAGAATTCTGAAATCAAGATGGTAGAGCAGGCAGATGCCCTGAGCTGACCCTCTGCAACAAGGACATGGGAGACCGAGTGGAACCAACACAGGTGGGGGCCTGAGCATCCGAGGAGAGGACAGAGAGACAGAGAGGAGACAGCTTGAGTGCTGATTGGAAGAGATGCTGAACAGGAGCAGCGAAAGAGAAGAAAGCGAGTGGACGGCAGGCTGGTGAGGAGCAGGGTGACCACCCTGAGTTCTTGGAAGTGGCTGTGTGTACTGCAGCCTGTGGGCACAGGACACAGCTAGAGGTTGGCGGCAAGAGGGGTGCAGTTCTCCCTTCTATTCACTCCCTCCTGGTAGTCGGGGGCATGGCCAGTCCCCAACCTCACCAATCGATTGGCCACTGGCACCCTCACCTGTGCAGTCTCTGCTAGAGTTGAATTACCTGGTACAGCGCCCTGTTCCTGCAGGTGTGCAAACCTGCTCTCAACTGCACTATACACTGAACAGAGAACTGTGCCCACACTGCCAGTCTCTACCATAGGTGACCAGTGTCTGAGAACACACCAACCAACCATCATCAGTGAAATATAAATACAGCACCATGAAGTCATGGAGAGAGTAAATCCAGCGTTCACAAAGAAACAAGACAGAGTGTCTCAAACAAGTGTCCAAAATACAGAGTCAGAAAACATAGCACCAGAAACGATATCAGAACTACCTGATGAGGAATTCAAAGAGAATTCTATTTAGATCCCTTCAAAGGACTGAGCGAACTAAAGATGAAATTAAAGCTAAACTATTCAGGAAACAAAGTGACAAAATAAATGAAAAAAGAAGAAATATACATAAACAGCAGTTAGAAAGCCTGAAGATGCACACCAGGATTTCAGAAATAGATGACACACTGAAAGGGCAAAGAAGTGGGACTGAATCAATGGAAGGCCAAACGAATGAGCTTGTAGAAAAACTCAGTATTTATATGTTAGAGGTACAATCTGGGAGTGTGCTGGCTCCATCTGATAAGCACTGCACTGTGAACTACATGGTCAGTGGTTCAACCCCACCAGCTGCTCCATAGGACAATGATGAGGTTTTCTGCTCCCGTAAAAATGTAAAGCCTTGGAAACCCTACACAGGGTCATTGTGTGTCAGAAATGACTTGACAGCAGTTAGAAACAAGTCTTTATGCAGGGAGACAGTGGTGCACTGTAGGATAAGTGTAGGATCACAAAGCTCGGTTTGAGCCACAAGGTCAGTGGCTCAAATTCACCAGCCACTCCTTGGAAACGCCATACTGGGTTGCTATGAGTCGGAAACGACTCAACAGCATTGAAGACCAACAATCTTTAAGGAAGCAGACTGTCCCATCTTTCTTCCCTAAAACAGCTGGTGAGTTCAAACCACCCACCTTCCACTTAGCAGTCCAGTAGTTAATCCACCACAACATCAAATCCCATCCCCCTCAGTCAAGTTTTCTTAGAACACAGCCACACTCAACCAACCATGAATTGTCCCTGACTGCTTTTGCAGATCTGTGGGGCTGCAGTAAAGTTTGTGTGACCTGCAAACTCAACAATACCTAACTGACGTCTGCAGACAAGGTTTGCTGACACTTGCCCTAGAATATCCAAGCAAGTTTTTCAAAGTACCACTGTGGACCCAGACATGCTAGCCATCAAAGAGCCAAGGGTGAGAAAAGACAGAGAATTCGAAAGTCTTCCTGTACCACAAGCTTAATGTTAAGTCAGTTAAATTATTCTCTCACACACATTATAAATGTCCTATGTTGTTGTTGTTGTTGTTAAGTACCGTGGAGTTGGTTCCGACTCACAGTGACCCTGTAGAGGGTTTCTGAGGCTATAAATCTTTACGGGAGCAGAAAGCCTCATCTTTCTCCCGCAGAGGTTAGCAGCCCGATTCGTAACCACTACACAACTATCCTTGTGTGGCGCTGTGGGTTAATGCACCAGACTGCAAGTCCGTTTGAACTGCAAGGTCGGTGGTTCAAGCTCACCAGCTGCTCCTCGGAAACCCTATACAGGGTCGCTATGTGTCGGAATCGACTCGACAGCACTCCACAACAACACAACTGTCCTATAGAATATGAAAAAGGAGCTCTAGTAGCGTAGTGGTTACGAAGCGGGCTGCGAACTTCAAGGTTAGCAGTTTGAAACTACCACCTGTTCCACGAGAGAAAGATGAGGCTTTCTGCTGCCGTAAAGATTTATAGCCTCTGAAACCCTGTACAGGGTGGCTATGAGTCGGAACCGACTCCATGGCATATAACCACCATAGTAGATGAAACAAACGTTGCTTTATGGTTTCCAAAATATCAAGGAATTCATGTTTTTCAGATTGAAAATACTTTCTTCACCTGGTATTCTCTGGACAGAGAGAAATTTCTACTGAAAGACCAAATGTCCCATGGGACAGAACACCCACAAAGCTGTGCTGGAGAGGTCAGTGGTAGGGGAGGGGGAGACGGTGGCCAGATCATCCTTATTCTTAGAAGTCCTTGGAGGTCTGAGTTCACCAAGAGACACCTTGGAAGAAAGGCTTCATGATCTACTTCGGAAAAAGCCGCCACTGAAAATGCTGTGGAGGGCAGTTCTACTCTGACACACGCAGGGTCACCAGGATTTGGAGTTGAAGTGAAGGCAATTATTGTTTTTCTAGACACTGACCATTAAACTAGGACTGTTGAACAAGAATGCCCACGGGTCGGATCAGATAGTAATTCTCCTTTGCAATCAGAGCAAAAGACATTCTCTAACCACCTCGAAAAAGGAGGAAGATACAGAAATGCTCACAGACACTTGCTTCCTGCAGAACTTCATATGCCTCCGGGGCAGGTCTGCGAAGCTGTCTTGAGATGGTTTTATGGAAAAGCAAGTACAAGGATGCTATCAATTAGAAAAGCAAGAAGCATGTATGTTCTGTCGTTTCTTGTAGGAAAATGTCTGCTTTATTGTCCTTTATTTATGGTGCACGTTCCACCATAACCCCTCTGAAGAGAAGGGAAACTCGGCTCCTGACAGGTCCCCACAAGTTTACCTTTCATCCCCGAAGTCTCAGGACTGGGGGCAGAAAGGCTTCGAGCCTGCCTCCGCCACAGCAAGCCACATCCTCTTGCCAAGCCTTCGTCTTCTCATCTGTAAAATGGACATGAAGTCCAGCTCGGCCTTGTCAAGAGTGTCTGCTGAGATTCTTGCCATCAGCACAAGTCTGACTCCTAACTCCTGTGTGTGTCAAGTAGAACCATGCTCCTGAGGGGTTTCCATGGCTGAGGTTTAGTCAACAGATGGCCAGGCCTTTATTCCGGGTCACCTCTTGGTGGACTTGTACCTCCAAGTCGAGTGCATTAACTGTTTGTACTACCCAGGAGCTTTCTTTGCTAAATAAACGGAGAACATTCTAGACTGGTCCCTGAACTGTGATAAAATGAAAATTGGGCCACTTTGGCACAATAACACTGAGTCTTCCTCCTTATTATTCTGCCGGAAGAGTCGTTTACCTCACAAGTGAGGCCACTGTGACACAGATTGATGGAGGGGGAGCAGCAATCGGAATTTCCTAGCCCCTCCCCCTCCAGGAAAGGGTGGTGGTGGTGGTGGGCTGTGGAGTCCGTTCCGACTCATAGCGACCCTGTACAGGGTTTCCGAGGCCGTAAATCTTTACGGGAGTAGAAAGCCTCATCTTTCTCAGGTGGAAGAGCTGGTAGTTTCAAACTGCTGACCTAGAGGTTAGCAGCCTGAATCATAACCCCTACGCTACCAGAGCTCCACAGGTGAAAGGCCTAAACTCTGTCCTGGTTAGTGTTTTCTGTTGCCTCAAACCAGACAATTCTCACAAAACAACCAGAAAACCCACTGGCATATCCCCCAGTAGACTAGAAGGGGGGAGGGAGGCTAACAGAAAACAACAGCAGAGGGGCAGCTTCTTAGTGGCCAGGGCTTACCTCACAGGCAGCCCCTTCCAACAGCCACTTGGGGGACTGTCACAAGCCTTGTCCCGCCACAGTTCAGAGTCCTCCCTCCTCTGAAAGCGAGGCCGAGTCCTCCCTGCTCCTCCATGAGCTTATCTCGTATGAATAGAGATGTTTTAAATGTATTAAACATTGGTCCCTTTTCCAGAAATTACCCTGACAGAGCCTTCCTTAAACATTATTTGAATAAAACCTCATTACTCACAGTCCAAAGAAGTTCATTAGGAGGGGATGGCTTTGGAAAGGATTCCAAGCGCTCGCCTTTCTTCTCAGTAGTGAATTACATTAGCTACTTCCTAGTTATTTAAATCTTGAAATAAAAGATGTAAACGCCACAGTGACATCTTAAGATCATTGCGGAGGCAGGTCGTGCCTGCACAAAAATGCCCAGCTGGTCTGCAGATAAAACAGATTGATAATTAGTTGCAAAATGTAGCATTTCATCAGGCATCTTTTGAATAATCCAATTTATCTTTGTCAGATATGCAGCACATATTTTTCCGGGGAGCAGCTTTGTTCTTTAACATAATATTATAATTTCAGGCTGCTAATGAAGGCGCCCGCCGGCCGCCAGGGCCTTGATGTGCCGCGTGGCAGGGAGCGCCGCGCGGCCCAGGGATCCGGGATCCGTGCGCCTGAGCTGCGCGCCCCGCTGCTGCCACCTGCCCACGCCCGCGAACGCGAGCGCTCGCCCGGCTGTGGGCATCAAAGGGCTGGGGGCAGCGGGATGGGCGCCCCCTCAGGCGGCGGGCGGAGCACCAAACCCCGCTGCTAATTAACTGCGGAAAGGTGCTCCTTCCAGCGCCTGCCAAAGGGTTGTCTAGGGCAGGGGAGCAGGCAGGCATGGGGTGTGGCTGCTTGACCGTCTGCTTCCTGGGGCTCTACCTAGGAGGGGGGAAATCCGGCACGGATTCTCAGTGGCCAGGAGGGTCAGGGAGGGGTGGGTTGTCCAAAGAGAGCCTACAGGACCCTCAAGGGCTCACGTGCTGACCAAGCCTTCATGGGGACCACTCACCACTTGTTAAAACTTACCACACTTCCCAGCATGCAAGCTGAGCAGGAACTACCCATTATGTCGGCAGAGCCCATGTGGGAGTCTTGTCCTAAGACCTTCGCTCTGGGAAGCATCTTCTAGAAGGAATGCAGAAACGCTCAGTTTCTCTGTGCCCCCAGATGGTCCAAAGCCACCTAGGAATGTCAGGGACAAGGATGGATGGCTGAAACGCACGTGCTTGCACTGTGTGGGAAATGTGCTTGCCTTTCTGGAAAGGAGGCATGAAATTTGGGAAAGTAGAGAAAACTCCAACACGAAAAACGTCCTCATATTCTGTCTGTGCAAATGACCAACAAGCCCAAGCTGTCTTCTCAAAACCAAAACCATTATGAGTCAGAAGCAACTCGGTGATACTTAACAACAAAATCAATATATTCTGTCTGTGCAAATGACCAACAAGCCCAAGCTGTCTTCTCAATACCAAAACCATTCCATCTGTACATGTGCAAGCTCACAGGAAGCTGCAGTACCCATGCTCGGGTTGTTTGGTAGGATTAGGTTTGGGTGATTTGTTTGTTTTTTCTCAAAAAACAAATTCAATTCCAATACCAAGATTAGAGTCCTTTGCTCCTTAATTCAGAAATCATGACTAATAAAAGATGGCCGCTTGTTCCCCCAAAATGTTTGTTTGAAATGACAAGGCAGCTGTGTCCTGAAATCCTTGCCAACAGGTGTGATGGCTCCCAGGCATCCACAGGGTAGGTACTCATTACCACCTCACCTAATCAAACGAGAAAGCTTCACTACATTTATACAATCAAGAACACTTAGAAAAATGATCTACACACAAAACCAAACTTGTGGGCTTGCCTCCTTTTAAGATAACTACATAAAAAAAACAAAAGCCAGACCCATGGTGGTGAATTCTGACTCATGGCCATCCACAAGTACACCATAGAACCGCTGCCTTGGTGTGGCACGGTGGCGGCACTGGGCCACAAGGTCGGTTTGAACCATCAGGTTGGTGGTTCAAATTCACTGAGCCTATACAGGGTCTCTATGAGTTGGAATCGACTTAAAGGCATTAAACAACAACAACAACAATCTTTATGGCAGCCCTGGTGTGGTGCTGTAGGGTAAGCACTGGATCACAAGGTCGGCTTGAACCACAAGGTCGCTGCTTCCAACTCCCCAGCCGCTCCTGGGAAACCCTTTACAACATCACTACAAGTTGGAACCGATTCGATTGCACTTCACAACAACAATCTTTAATGGAGGGAGCGTGTTGGTTGGGTAGGATAAGCACTGGACTGCAATCCAGGTTGGTTGGAGCCCACTAGCTGCTCTGTGGAAAATGATGAGGCTTTCTGCTCCCGAAATGATTTACAACCTTGGAAACCCTGTTTAAGGTCCTTATGAGTCAGAAGCAACTCGGTGATACTTAACAACAAAATCAATAATGAAGGTAGGTCTCCAGGACTTTCTTCCTGGGTGCAGCTGGCTGGGTC